>NC_134558.1:16334592-16634592 GCF_025594145.1 Primulina tabacum
ATGGAAGGGGCCGAATGGGGAAAGGGGCTGTTCTTGTTGATTATTTAAAAACCGATGAGCCATGGACCAAGCCACCAAAAGGGCGAGTTAGTCACGTCTTAGACATGCTAGGGAAGTGATACAACCATGGCTAAAGGCCCTTGGGGCAGCCAAGATCAGATCCACAACCCTTGACACAAAACTGAAATTTCGAATCACATTTCTGCACTTATGGGGAACTTGCTGTCATTTCGGTTTTCCAGCAAGTATGGGGCTGGTTTGAATGGACCAACATGGTCCTAATGCATCCTACTACATGTATACAAGCCGCCTTGGGAGCCTGGAGTCGATCCAATACCTGAAACCATCAAAACTCAGAAAAACGTGAAGCTTGTCAAGGGAAGTCGAAAATTCTGCATGTGTGCTCCAAAACATTTTGACATGGATCTCGATTCTTACTTGCTAAAACATGATCATGTACTGAAAAATAAATGATAATATGACTTGATTGAGGTTTGAAAGAAATCTAGACATGCCTGGTTTCGTTTCGAAAGAAAACGAAAAGAAGAGACGAGACGGCGCGGAGGAGACGGAGTGGCTTGCTTCTCTACCTTTCTTGGCTCTCGATTTTTCTCCCTTTCTCCCTAGCTGCTATCCACGTTTTTTCTACTGAAAAGGGGTCTTATTTTCGGTGGAGGTGGAGGGGGGAGTGATGGTTATGAAGGTGAGGAGAAGGGTGCACAAAAATAGGATCATATCAAGACCAAGTCTTCATGCATTTGAATTTTGAATTTTGAATTGCTATCAAATGATCTCTTGGGTGGTTATAGACTATAGTGGCCGATTTTATCATGCCAAACAAGGGTTAGGATAGTGATCTAGTATTAATTAATTAAGGTGGAAAAATAGCTAAAGAATTAGCATGCTAATCAACCAAGAATGGGTCAAAGGTGAGTTGGTAAGTCCTAGTTTGTTCTTCTAGGGGTGTGGCCGAAAATGCATGATAAATGGTAGGGGAAAAATTGATTATCTAGTAATTTAATAACCCTTAAAAGCCTTACTAATCCTTTAATTAATTTAGTGAACTAACCCCTTAATTAAGTAACTTAAATGAGCTCATATCTTAATCACCTCCAATAATTAAATTAAAATCCTCAACTAACTTAAATAATTCCTTAAACTTCTTTTTAACTTAAATGAACTTACTTGCTAGCTAAATTAACTTCTGGAAATATTTCTCAAATCTTAAATTCTATCTCAAAACTCCAACTCCAGTCCGGCCTCACTGAAATAACTGAAATGCTAAAAATCAAACTACTGAACTGAAATAATGAATAATTAACTTCAAATAAATGCATTTAAAATAATCATGCAATGAAGTCAATTAAATTTAAAAAAAAAAATCTAGAATTATGCATGGCTTATACGTCTACTGATTTACGGGTTCTACAGATCAGAGCAGGTCTTAAATTGAGTTGTACATTGATATTGTGCATATTTTATATTGTCATTGCCAGATTGGGTATGGACCGATTGGAATGCGAGACTTCGTCTTCGTCAGACCGAGAAGACAAAGGTATAAATCAATGTGAATCAGGAGATCGACTTAAGTCAGATTGGACTTGAGTTTCTCTAAATCACATACTTGTATGTTATTGCTTTTCATACCTTTGTATTATTTGAATGAATATGCTTTGGTTATTGATTTATAGAACAACATAGTATAGCAGATAGTTATTGAGTGAGAGTCACTGACAGAAGGGCCAGATTAGGACAGAGTTGTTAATGGCCCATTGCACATTGTCAGAGTTGGCAGACCCGCCTAGTTTTTGGCAGAACCGCCATGGCAGAACCGCCGAGTCACTGGACTTTTGGATATATATTGATAGACTGAGGAGAAGACCGACTCCTATTGCAGATCTTCAATATAGACAGCCAAAGTCTGGGACTAAGAACGTACCACCATCTAGCTGGGGTATAGTAGATGGGAGAAGTTGCGTTCTTATTTAGATTGGGATCCCTAGATTAGAAATGAGTCGAATCTGAGCCTGAGAGTCACAGAGTGTGATTCCTTATTTGATATTGAATTATGTTCCAGATTGCGGTAAATATTTAAAGTATAATTGACAGTTAATATCGATTCATGTTTCTGATTTAGATACATGTTATGTATATCTGATTCATGCTTTTATATTGTTTATATGATTGCATGTATATTTGATTTATACTGGGGATGTAATTCTCATCGGAGTTATCTGGCTGTTGTCTTGTTTGTATGTGTGCATGACAACAGGTGGGACAGGATCAGGGTCAAGAAGAGAACGAGGCAGGACTAGTTAGCGTGGACATCCGGGCTCCGAATTAAATTAGGTTTCAGCACTAATATGTAGTTGAACCTAGTTGAATTATCGTAGACAATACAAGATTTGTATTTTTATGCTTAATATGTAATTCAGATTGATTTACATTACGTTTCCGCATTGTATTTTAAAAAAAAAATTGAGACCCTGTGTATTATAATCGATTGAATAATTCCTAATAATGATTATAATTGGAATTAGCGTCCGGGTCCCCACATCGCAGACATCCAAAGAATAAGTCCATCAATCTGTATGCACAAAATCCTGATGGAGGAGAAGTATTCACCCTTTATGCAATCACAGAGAAGACTCAATCCAATGTTGCAAGAGGTAGTGAAAGCTTAAACCATCAAGATTCTGGATGCAGATATTATCTATCTTATCTCTGATAGCGCATGGGTAAGCCTTGTTTAGTGTGTTCCTAAGAAAGGTGGGATTACTGTGATCACTAATGAAAAGAATGAACTTATCTCCAAAAGAATGAACTTACCCAATGATGCATGGGTAAGCCTTGTTTAGTGTGTTCCTAAGAAATGTGGGATTACTGTGATCACTAATGGATGCAGATATTATCTATCTTTCGGAGTTTCCTAAGACATTACGATTTTTACCGGCGTTCCATTAGAGAATTTTCTAAAATTGCTAAGCGCCTCTCATCTCTACTTATGAAAGATTTGCCATTTGATTTCAATTCTGACTGTCTGCAGGCATACAAGAACCTACAGAAGCGCTTGGTGACGGCTCCTGTGATGGTGGCACCTGATTGGGATTTGCCTTTTGAGGTAATGTGCAAAGCCAGCGATACGGCGGTTGGTGATGTCCTAGGCCAAAGGCGAAATAAGGTATTCTAAACAATATACTATGCAAGTAAGACTTTAGATGAAGAACAATTAAATTATGCAACTACTGAAAAAGAATTACTTACAGTAGTATTTACACTTTATAAGTTCCACTCTTACCTTGTTTTGTCGAAATTCATTGTGTTTACTGACCTCTCTACCCTTAAATACGTCCTTGGTAAGAAAGAGGCCAAACCACAATTTCTTACGTGGATCTTACTAGTTCAAGAGTTTAAACTCGAAATAAAAGATAAAAAAAGGTGTAGAAAATGTAGTAGCTAATCATCTTTCTATGTAATAGCCAAGCCTGGTGAACGGTATGGTTTAAGATTTCGTATGATTATTGGCTATTTGGGTAAGTTTAAGTATAGTTTTGATGTTAAGGATGGTGATTTATGATTTATAGTATTGTTGATGATAGATGTTGTGTAGTTTGATTGTAGCGTCATTACGATTAAATTCATGATAATTCGTATGTTGAGCCAATTGGTATGAGGCCAATTGGAGTGGTTAGATAAGACATAGAGGTGTAACTTTCTTATTTTGAGTTTTGTTCAAATCATTGTGGAAGGTAAGCCAAAAGTGCCCCGAAGTGTGTCTTGTGTTTCGTCGTTCCTTCAGTGACACATGTTGGGAGATTTAGCATAACTTTTTACTCAGACCTCCAAATGATCTGAAATTTACCACTTTGTAGTTTACCACTTTTCCAAATTATGAAGGTAAGAGGCGTTTCAAAAGCAATCTTTAACGTGGCTGTGCGCAGAGTGGCGGAGCGCACCCGCGGTCATCTTTTTGGGATTTGTGGACGAGTTGCCGAGAGCATACCGCACCCGCGGTAAGGTAGGTAGCGCACCCGCGGTCGATGCACAGTAGAAGCGTGTTTTTGAGATTTTTATTGATATAAGGCATGGATTGGTTCTCTTTTTCTCATTCTTTCCTCATTCTTCTCGGTTTGCAGCTCTAGGAGACCTAGGGTTTCTACTTTTCTTTCTTTCCTTTCTTTGATTCAAGCTCCTAGTTGGATTATTGTGGTTAGATCAAGATAGTTTTGAGTTCAAGGAGGCTAAGGTAAGCTTTTGGTTTAGTTTATTCTTGGTTTTGGTGTTGGGAGAAATCATGGGTTATTGATGGTGTTGGTTTTATGGCTTTATGGTATTGTTGTTGGATTATTGAGTTGTTGATGGTGTTATTCATGGTTTATTGTTGTAGGTTTTGTATTAAGAGATTAGAATCAATTGCTCCAAGAGTTGTAAGTGGAATTTCATTCCTTGTGCTCACATGATACTATATGTATGGTGTTTCAATGGTTTTAATGTGTTATTCCCTTCCATTTGTTCATGCTATGTATTAATACACTTGTTGTATCTTAGAGACATTTGGTGTCTCGACTATGTTAAAAAGGGAATACAAGAGAAAAGAGTCTTCAAGTGTTTGATTTAATGCCAAAGATAGAGTTTAAATGATTTATTGGATTTATAGATACAAAGTCAGAGATTGCATGCAATTAGTTGATCAACGACCATAGGCTTATATCCCTCAGAGTTATCGATTTATATCGATGGGATATAGGTACAGAGACAGAGATACTATTTAGATATCAATCCAACCAGAGTAAAGAGAAATACCATCGTTATTGTTATTATTGCTATGATATTCATGTTTCAGAATATTCATGTTTCAGAGTTGATGGTATTTAATGTTTTCAAATCCATGTTTTACAGAGTATGCTATGTATCCATTGTTATGTAAGAGTTCCACTTGCTGAGTTTTATACTCATTTCAGTTATTTAATGTGATGCAGATAAGAGCGATGAACCAGGACGTTGACTGGAGCCGGGGTCATATGCATATCATAGATGGAAGGAAGAAGATATTTTGATAGCTCTTTGGACATGATCATACAAATGATATTTTGTATTTTGGTTTCATCATTTGATTGATCATGTATATACTTTTGTTTGTAAAAAGTGAATTTATGTGGTTGTCAAGAAAATTTTTAAATCCTTCCTCCCTTCAAAGAAATGTTTATTTAAATTCCGCTATTATTTTACTAAAACGGGTCAGAGCGTTACATTTAGTGGTATCAGAGCACCGTTCTTTGGACCAATGCATATGACTTCGTCTACTTTCAACGGTCCGGGTATGTCTTTTCTTGCATCTATTTATTGTTATCGATTGATATGTATTGTGTGAGCACATTGTAGGAGTTATGCCTCCTAAGAGAAATGCTTCAGAGGGTGAGGATAGTTCTTCCTCTAGAGTTGTCGACGTGTTCGGCAAGTTATTGAAAGAGCAAGCCAAGGTCCATAGTGAGCAGATCCAACAGTTACTCCGCATGCAAGGTACAGGTCGAGGTAGAGGCCAAGGAAGAAACCAAGTGGTTCAAACAGTTGGAACCGATGGGGTATTTACTGCTTTCAAGAGAATGGATCCGCCTGAGTTTGCAGGAAGCACTGATCCATTGGTGGCTGTA
This sequence comes from Primulina tabacum, assembly GCF_025594145.1. Classification (NCBI taxonomy): domain Eukaryota; kingdom Viridiplantae; phylum Streptophyta; class Magnoliopsida; order Lamiales; family Gesneriaceae; genus Primulina; species Primulina tabacum. The sequence goes on from NC_134558.1 coordinate 16,340,244, forward strand.
GAGTGGATCAAAGCACTTGAGGCGATCTTTGATCATCTCAACTATGAAGACAAGGACAGAGTTGGTTGTGCAGTGTTTATGCTAGTCAAGGCTGCACGTATATGGTGGAATGCTACCAAAGTAGGTGTTGATGTTCCGGCAATAAAGTGGCAAAAGTTCACTGATCTCTTCTATGAGAAGTACTTTCCAGATGCACTTCGAGCTAGGAAGGTGACTGAATTTTTAGAGCTTCTCCAAGGAGATTTGAATGTTGGTGAGTACATTCTGAAGTTCGAGGAGGGCTGTCTGTTTGCCCCGTATATTGCTTCCAACGACAAGGATAAAGGTGCTCATTTCATTAGAGGCCTTCGAGTAGAGATCTGGAGGGATATCAACATGTCGAAAGCTGTGACATTCAAAGAGATTGTGGCCAAGTCTTTGTTGGCCGAGCAAGATGAGAAAGACATTGCTAGAGAGAGACAGGCGAGGCAGCAGGTTATGGCTCAGAGAAATCAAGGTTCAAGCCAAAAAGGAAAAGATAGATTCAAAGGGAAAGGTAAGATGGAACCGAGTTTTAAAGTACCAGCAATTCCATTTGATCCAGAGAAGCCATTGTGTCCCAAGTGCAATAGGCCTCATAGAGGTGAGTGCAGGTTTGTTTCTTATACTTGTTACCGATGTGGCACTGCAGGCCATATTGCCAAGGATTGTCCGAGAGGATCGGGTAAAGAGAAGGTGCAGGGTCGCATCTTCACCATGACGAAGGAAGGTATAAATCTTGATTCTTCTGTGATCTCTAGTACTATTTTAATTTCAGGCAGAGTAGCTACGACATTGATAGATACAGGTGCTATCATTCTTTTATGTCTGAATTATTTTTGAGATCTTTGGGTATAGTTCCTTCTGTTATTCCCCTCCAGTTTAATGTTGTATTGCCTTCGGGATATGTGTTGTGCCCGACGTCTATTGTGTATTCATGTTCTGTTCAAATCGATGAGCGGATGGTTTATGCTGATTTGATTGTTATTCCGATGGTTGCGTTTGATATTGTACTTGGCATGGATTGGCTATCAACTTACCGTGCAGTGATTGATTGCGTTGCCAAGACGGTAAAATTTGCAGATGATGGTAATAAGGAAGGTATGCTTGCCAGTTCAGGTACTTCACTGGTTCTTCCTTTTATTTCGTGCCTTGAGGCTAATAAGTTGTTGTTTAGAGGTTGTGATGGGTTTTTGGCTTCGATTGTTGATATGGATGGAATTGTGAAATAGAATATTGATGATATTGATGTGGTGAGAGAGTTCTCTGATGTATTTGAGGATGATGTGCCTGGTTTGCCACCGGACAGAGATCTGGAGTTTGTGATTGATCTAGTTCCAGGTACGGTTCCTATTTCTAAGGCTCCGTATAGAATGGCCCCTACAGAAATGAAAGAGTTGAAGATGCAGTTGCAAGATATTTTGGATAAAGGTTTTATTCGGCCGAGTTCTTCGCCTTGGGGAGCTCCAGTTCTTTTTGTCAAAAAGAAAGATGGGTCTTTGCGGTTGTGCATTGACTATAGAGAAATCAACAAAGTGACGATTAAGAATAAGTATCCGTTGCCACGGATAGATGATCTTTTTGACCAATTGCAGGGAGCTACAGTGTTTTCAAAGATTGATCTACGATCTGGTTATTATCAGTTGAAAGTTAGGGAATCTGATATACCTAAGACGGCATTTCGGACCAGGTATGGTCATTACGAATTTCTGGTTATGTCGTTTGGTCTGACTAATGTTCCTTTAGTCTTCATGGATCTTATGAACCGGGTGTTCAAGCCGTATTTGGATAGTTTTGTCATTGTTTTTATTGATGACATATCGATCTATTCCAAGACCACAGAGCTTCACTCATAACACCTCAAAGTTGTTCTTTAGTTGTTGAGAGAGAAGAGGTTGTATGCTAAGTTGAAGAAGTGTGAGTTCTGGTTGGAGCAGATTTCTTTCTTAGGCCATGTTGTTTCGAAGGATGGTATAGCTGTTGACCCAGTAAATATTGAGGCGATTCAGAAGTGGTCTATTCCTACCACTGTATCAGAGGTACGCAGTTTTCTTGGTTTGACGGGTTATTATCGTCGTTTCATTTCAGATTTTTCCAAGATTGCCCTACCGTTAACCAATCTGACGAGGAAGACTGTGAAGTTTGAGTGGTCTAATGATTGCCAAAGTTCATTCCAAGATTTGAAAGATAAGTTGACGTCAGCTCCTGTACTTTCTTTACCCAGTGGTTCAGAGGACTTTGTTGTTTATACCGATGTGTCGAAGAAGGGTCTTGGTGCAGTGCTGATGCAGCGTGGGAAAGTTATAGCTTATGCTTCTCGCCAGTTGAAGGAATACGAGAAAAATTATCCTACGCATGATTTGGAGCTAGCAGCAGTGGTTTTCGCCTTGAAAATTTGGAGACATTATTTATATGGCGAAAAGTGTGAAATTTTAACGGACCACAAGAGTTTGAAGTATTTGTTTTCTCCGAAAGAACTCAATATGCGACAGAGGAGGTGGTTAGAGCTTGTCAAAGATTATGATGTGACGATTAGTTACCACCCAGGGAGAGTGAATGTTGTAGCAGATGCTTTGAGCCATAAGTCAAGTTTTTCTTTGAGTTCTTTGATTCAGAAGCCGTTGTTGTTAGACTTGCAAAGAGAAGAGATAGCTTTAGTAGTACCGGGAACCATTGCTCGCTTTTCAGCGTTGGTCATTCGGGCTACATTGACAGACAGGATCCGTAGAGAGCAAGCCAATGATGTACAATTGACAGAGATGAGAGCTAGAGCAGAGGAGAGATGTAATTCAGAGTTTGGGATGAATAGAGATGGTTTGTTGACATTCAGAGGTCGTATATGCATTCCTATTGGGGATGATATTTGGCGAGATGTTTTGACAGAGGCACATACCGCGCCATATTCGATACATCCAGGTAGTACCAAGATGTATTAGGATCTTCGTAGACTCTATTGGTGGCCAGGTATGAAGAAGGATATTGCCATGTTTATTTCTCAGTGCCTAACTTGTCAGCAGGTGAAAATTGAACATCAGAGACCTGCTGGGACGTTGCAGTCATTGCCGATTCCTCGATGGAAATGGGAGCACATTACGATGGACTTTGTGACTGGTCTTCCCAGAACGCTGAAAGGTTTTAACTCTATTTGGGTTATTGTTGATCGGTTAACCAAGTCAGCGCATTTTCTCCAAGTTAAGACGACGTATTCCATGAACCAGTATGCCGAAGAGTATATAGCAGAGATTGTTAGACTTCATGGTGTTCCTGTGTCGATTGTGTCTGATCGTGACCCTAGATTTACTTCAGAGTTTTTGAAGAGTTTGCACAGAGCCTTGGGTACACGGTTAGCATTCAGTATAGCATATCATCCCCAGAGTGATGGTCAAACAGAAAGAGTTATTCAGATTTTAGAGGATATGCTCAGAGCTTGTACTATAGACTATCCAGGTAGTTGGGATTCCAAATTGCCTTTAGTTGAGTTCACGTACAATAACAGTTACCAAGCGACGATCGGCATGGCACCATATGAAGCGCTTTATGGCCGAAAGTGTAGATCTCCCTTGTATTGGGATGAGATTGGTGAGAGAAAGATGTTGGGTCCAGAGTTGGTCCAACAGACAGCTGATGTTGTTGCTGTTGTTCGAGAGAGGATGAAGACAGCACAGTCAAGACAGAAGAGTTATGCTGATGTAAGACGAAGGTGTTTGCAGTTTGAGGTTGGCGATCATGTGTTCTTGAAGATAGCACCTCTTAAAGGTGTAATGCGGTTTGGCAAAAAGGGAAAGTTGACTCCTAGATTTTTTGGTCCATTTGAGATATTGGACATAGTTGGTGATCGAGCTTACAGGTTAGCCCTACCACCAGATTTTGTCAGAGTTCACAATGTTTTTCATATATCTATGCTCAGGAAATATATTGCGAATCCTTCCCATGTTCTTCACCACGAGCCATTGGATTTGACGCCGAATTTGACTTACCAAGAGATTCCGGTCCAGATTCTGGATCGCAAAGTTAAATTATTGAGAAAAAAAGCGATCGGCATTGTTAAAGTCCTTTGGAGAAAGCATTTGATTGAAGAGGCCACGTGGGAACCAGAGGACGAGATGAAAGAGAAGTACCCTGAGTTGTTTGCGCAGTGACGTCAATTTCGAGGACGAAATTCCTCTAAGGAGGGGAGATTGTAATAGCCAAGCCTTGTGAACGGTATGGTTTAAGATTTCGTATGATTATTGGCTATTTGGGTAAGTTTAAGTATAGTTTTGATGTTAAGGATGGCGATTTATGATTTATAGTATTGTTGATGATAGATGTTGTGTAGTTTGATTGTAGCGTCATTACGATTAAATTCATGATAATTCAAATCTTGAGCCAATTGATATGAAGCCAATTGGAGTGGTTAGATAAGACATAGAGGTGTAACTTTCTTATTTTAAGTTTTGTTCAAATCATTGCGGAAGGTAAGCCAAAAGTGCCCCGAAGTGTGTCGTGTGTTTCGTCGTTCCTTCAGTGACACATGTTGGGAGATTTAGTATATCGTTTTACTCAGACCTCTAATTGATCTGAAATTTGGAGAGATTCAAGAAGAGTCATAGGGCTACAACTTTGTAGTTTACCACTTTTCCAAATTATGAAGGTAAGAGGCGTTTCGAAAGCGATCTTTAACGTGGCTGTGCGCAGAGTGGCGGAGCGCACCCGCTGTCCATTTGGGAGCGCACCCGCGGTCATCTTTTTGGGATTTTTGGACGAGTTGCCGAGAGCATACCGCACCCGCGGTAAGGTAGGTAACGCACCCGCGGTCGATGCACAGTAGAAGCATGTTTTTGAGATTTTTATTGATTTAAGGCATGGATTGGTTCTCTTTTTCTCATTCTTTCCTCATTCTTCTCGGTTTGCAGCTCAAGGAGCCTAGGGTTTCTACTTTTCTTTCTTCCCTTTCTTTGATTCAAGCTCCTAGTTGGATTATTGTGGTTAGATCAAGATAGTTTTGAGTTCAAGGAGGCTAAGGTAAGCTTTTGGTTTAGTTTATTCTTGGTTTTGGTGTTGGGAGAAATCATGGGTTGTTGATGGTGTTGGTTTTATGGCTTTATGGTATTGTTGTGGGATTACTGAGTTGTTGATGGTGTTATTCATGGTTTATTGTTGTAGATTTTGTACCAAGAGATTAGAATCAATTGCTCCAAGGGTTGTAAGTGGAATTTCATTCCTTGTGCTCACATGATACTATATGTATGGTGTTTCAATGGTTTTAATGTGTTATTCCCTTCCATTTGTTCATGCTATGTATTAATACACTTGCTGTATATTAGAGACATTTGGTGTCTCGACTATGTTAAAAAGGGAATACAAGAGAAAAGAGTCTTCAAGTGTTTGATTTAATGCCAAAGAGAGAGTTTAAATGATTTATTGGATTGATAGATACATAGTCTGAGATTGCATGCAATTAGTTGATCAACGACCATAGGCTTATATCCCTCAGAGTTATCGATTTATATCGATGGGATATAGGTACAGAGACAGAGATACTATTTAGATATCAATCCAACCAGAGTAAAGAGAAATACCATTATTGTTATTATTGCTATGATATTCATGTTTCAGAATATTCATGTTTCAGAGTTGATGGTATTTAATGTTTTCAAAGCCATGTTTTACAGAGTATGCTATGTATCCATTGTTATGTAAGAGTTCCACTTGCTGAGTTTTATACTCATTTCAGTTATTTCATGTGATGCAGATAAGAGCGATGGACCAGGACGTTGACTGGATCCGGGGTCATATGCATATCATAGATGGAAGGAAGAAGATATTTTGATAGCTCTTTGGACATGATCATAAAAATGATATTTTTTATTTTTGTTTCATCATTTGATTGATCATGTATATACTTTTGTTTGTAAAAAGTGAATTTATGTGGTTGTCAAGAAAATTTTTAAATCCTTCCTCCCTTCAAAGAAATGTTTATTTAAATTCCGCTGTTATTTTACTAAAACGGGTCAGAGCGTTACATTCTAGGCTTGAGCATGTTAGCAAAAATTGTGAAAATGATGAGATAGATGATTGGTTTCCAGATGAACATCTGTTAGCGGTGAAAAATTGTCCATGCTTTGCAGATTTTGCGAATTTCTTTATTACAGGCTCACCCCCCTACCCAAATTTAACATTTCACCAAAGAAAGAATTAATTTTCGGACGTGAGATATTACTTTTGGGAGGAACCTTTTTGGTTCAAAATCTATGCAGATGCCATGATACGGAGATGTGTGCGGAAGAAGATATGAGATCCATTCTCAATCATTGTCACGACCGCGAGGTAGGTGGTCATTTTGGACCTACACGAACGACATCCAAGGTACTCGAGTGTGGCTTTATTGACCAACTCTGTTTAAAGATACGTTCATTTTTCCTCTCTTGTGATAGATGCCAACACACAGTTAACATTTCTAATCGCCATGAGATGCCTTTAAATAATATTATCGAGTGCGAGGTCTTTGATATTTGGTGGATAGATTTTATGGTACCGTTTCCAACCTCTTTCACGAAAAAGTATATTTTGGTTGCGGTTGACTATATTTCCAAATGGGTGGAAGTAGAATCATATGCCACGAATGATGCTCAAGTGGTGCTGAAATTTTTTTCAAAAAATATTTTCAACAGAATTGGAACACCAAGAGCAATTATTAGTGATGGTGGCTCCCATTTTTGTAATAAACTTTTTGAAATACTTTTGGGCATATATGGGGTCACTCATAAAATGTGGGGACCCGGACGCTAATTCATTTCTTAATCGTCTTTGGGAATAATTAAAAACAATTAAATAGACAGGGTCTAAATTTTTTATTTAAAAAATACAGAAGCAGAAACATATGAAATAAATCTTATTTCATTTACAAGATCAGTATCCAGATCTAAGTACAAGTCCTGTACAAAAGTAAATCATAATGACTATTTTTCATTCACTACATGTCAGGTAATGAAATAGATCTACTTCTGGGTCCGAATCTACACGCTAAACTAGTCCTCTCTCGTCCTCGTCTTGACCCTGGTGCTGTCCCACCTGTTGTCATGCACACATACAAACAAGACAACAGCCGGATAACTCCGGTGAGAAATACATTCCCAGTATAAACCATGTATACATGCATTTCATATAAACAGATATAAAAGTATGAAGCAGATATCTATAACATGTATCACAGTCAGAAACATGAATCAATATCAAACTGTAAATCACACTCTAAACATGTATCAAAATCAGAAAACATGAATCAATATCAAGCGGTAAATCACGCTCTGTGACTCTGAGACTCTGACGCGACTCATTCCTAATCTAGGGATCCCGATCTGAATAAGAACGCAACAATCTCCCACCTACTCTCCCGATCGTGGCGGCGGTACGTTCTTATTACGAACTTTGGTCCTGTCCATATTGAATCTCGCTATAGAAGTTGCTCCACTCCTATGCACTATCAATATAACCAAACGTCCGGTGTCTTGGCATATCCTGCCAAATACTAGGCCTATCCGCCCTGGCATGTCCTGCCACTGACTCATCACAGCACATACTAGACTATACATCCGTAGCCTAGACATATCAAACTTATCAATTGCAAATATCAATGCAATAAGATAAAGTATGTGATTTTGGGAAACTCAATTCAAATCAAACTCGAGTTGTGCAATCTCGAATCAACATTAATTTATACCTTTCTCTTCTCAGTCTGACGAAGTCGAATTCTCGAATTCAGATCTGTCCATATCAATCTGGTAATAACAAAGGTCGAGGAGTGTAATATCAATACACCAATCAAATTAATACTGGATATAATCATAACTTAATCAAATTCTGTTTCAACGGCATAACTGTGCAATCTCGAAATACCGACAATACAATATCAGTATACACAATCAACAACTCATCTGATCCAAATCTGAATAATATCCATATACCCAGCAATACAGTATCAATCAGATATCAATCCCAACATCTCATAATTGATAACAACACAATTCTGATATCAAATCGGTCTAATCACAATCAAATCAACTATGCAAATTCTTAACAATTACATATGGTATCGGTTCTTCGATCCGGTTCCAATTATACGATGTCTACTATGTCAATAACATCATATATCAATCATATCTGATTCTGGCAATATCATAATTTCAAATCATATCAGAACATAAGAAAACTTACGCCCATTTGAAGTTCTCGTTGATAGGAACACAGTACTGAAGTGGGATTACAAATCAGACGGACGGATTTAAATATAAAGGCGTAAGGATTTCACAAGCCTTTCTCGTTTCTCTTTCCGAATTCTGAAGGGATAAAGTGTATATGTGTATATATATCCTCAGCTGCATGGTGAAGAAATGTGTCTGTTTTTCTTGAACTTTGGTCGGCGCTCGGGCGATCGAGAATCACCGCCCGGGCGCGGAATGTTCTGCCCGCACTTGTTATGCACTGGCGCTCACAAACTACCGCCCGGGCGCCACATATTCTGCCCGAACATAATCCTATTGAACACTGGCGCTCAGGAGGTCAAAAACTACCACTTGGGCGCCAGTCTCTCTGTCCAAAATCCATTCTTGTGATGCATTGGCGCTCGGGCGGCCCTTTTCTACCGCTCGGGCGCCAATAGTTCTGTACAAAATATACATAAATCACATGCCTCACCAAATCTGGTCTCGGAATGGCCCGTCTATAATCACATCAGTTCAAAATCAATAATCTCAAATTAACAGAATCAAAATCTCAGACATTACATTTCTCCCCCCCTAAGATCTGATTTCGTCCCCGAAATCACAGGCAGTCAAATCATATCGGAAAGAATGTATAACAGAAGCTAAACAAAAACTCACATCAGTAAAATAATTCTGGGAATCTTTGTCTCATGTCTAACTCATTCTCCCAGATAACTTCTTCGATGCGATAACAATTCCCCTGAATTTTCACAAACGGATTAATCTTCGTTCAGAGTTGCTTTTATTTACGATCGAAAATCTGAATCGATTTTTCAAAATAACTCGGTGTCTTATCCAGTTCGGCCTCGTCTGGTTGAATAACATGTGAAGTATCAGAAAGATATTTTCTCAATAACAATACATAAAAATATCAGGTATCTCCGATAAAGGAGGCAGTAATACGAGTCGATAGATACGATCTCCTATCTTCTCGAAAATCTCATACGGCCCAATATACTGTGGAGACAACTTCTCTTTCTTTCCAAATCTGAAAACTCCTCAAAAAGGTGAAATCTTCAAGAATATTCAGTCTCCTACCTCAAATACCAACGGTCTACGTCAAACATTGGCATATTTGGTCTGTCTGTCTTGAGGTGCCTTCATTTTCTTCTGAATCAGCTTCACTTTTTTTGTCATACCTCTGATCATATCAGGTCCAATCTCAGGAATCTCAGAGATATCATCCCATTACAGAGAGAATCTGCATTTCTTACCGTACAACGCTTTGACAGATGTCATCTTAATACTCCTTTGATAGCTACTGTTGTACGAAACTCACGGGGTGACAATGAATCCTGTCAACTAGTGCTAAATCAAGCATTACCGCTCTAAGCATATCTTCCATTGTCTGAATAGTCCGCTCCGACTATTTATCAGTATGTGGATGATATATGGTATTCAGATATAACTTCGTATCCAACTCTTGCTGTACACTCTGCCAAACGTGCAAAGTCAACCGAAATCACGGTCTGATATAATTAACTTTCGGCACTTCGTGCAATCTGATCATTTCTTTGGCCGATATCTCAGTAATCTAGTCATATCTGTACGTCTTCATGTACGAACTAGAACCTGCAGACTTGGTCAGTATGGCACTCATAACTCAATCAATGCTCAATTTCATGAGGAATATGGTAGCTTCATCACGATATCCCTGGAAATGTACTCCCGTTTCCATTCAGGAATCGATAAGCTATATAACCAATTTTCTGTTTTCTTTCTTTCTGTCTTTATCTGTCGGCAATTCAGACATTTCAGTACAAATTCTGCTATATCTGATCTCATCTGTTTCACCCAAAATCTGTCTTTTCAATCATCATACATCTTTCTATCATCAGAATAAATGTTGAATCAATTATTGTGCACTTCTGACAATACCTGTCGTTTCAAATCCGAAACATCTGGCACAACAAATCGGTTATTCACATACAATATAGTATCACATACCTGATTTTCTGATCGATACCCTGCTCTAACTATCGATATCAAATTCTGTACATTCTGATCAACTTTCTGAGCTGCTTTAATTCTCAAAATTAGCTCTGGTTCAACCGGCATAATATTAAATCTCAACAGTCTACAACCTGTCCCAAATACTGATCTAGAAGAATCACAATCTTCAATCAAATTCAAAACAACAGTCATATATCATAGCCTGCTAAACTCATGCAACTACGAATTTCTGACACTGATGTCGGTCTCGGCCAACTGATTACATCTCAACTGGGCTCAGATCAACTGATATACCATTTTCGGATATAACATGCCCCGAATACAATCTGTCTCGGCCAAGATTCACATCTCAACAGTTTCTGTATACAACATTTCAATTATTAGAATATTCAATACAATTTTCAAATGTTCGATCTGATCAGTCATATGCTTCAAATATTTCAGGATATCATAGATAAAACAAGCATAAAATCATCAGAATACTTTCTGAATACAGGATTCTTCAACTCACAAACATAGCTGAAACCTCCCAAAGAGAAACACTCAATCAGATGTAACTCTCGGCCAGAAATCTTCTAACAGATCTTTCAATTCTTTCAATTCAACCAGTGTCATTCTGTACGAAGTTCTAGAAATAAGAACTATACCTGGCATTCATTCAATGCATGAAGTCAATCTCCCTGACTGAAGGCAAATCCGGAATCTCAGCTGGGATATAGTAGCAACTCTCATATCACGGGCAAATCAGCAAATGCTAAGCTCGATTTCAGTAAATCAACTGAATGGATAAAGAATCCCTTTTTTTTCCTTTCAATAGTCATCAAGTCCTAAATGATACGGATATCAAAGGAATTCTAAATCTAGAAACCTTACCGTACAATGTTCATTCTTCGACCATTTCAGGTCTGAATCTTCCCATCTTCTGGAAACAGTCTACGGTAGCTTTGTACTTTGTTCAGCATATCAATATCACTAATGCGGTCCGAATCAGACAAAACAAGTACAATACAAGTTACCTCAATTTCATTCTCATCTTACTACAGTATACATTGTTTCACAGAATTCACTTATATCAGAACTCTCCCCAACAGACAAGAGATCAATACTACAGCAGATAATAACTCAATAGACAACACATATATCAATGCAATTCATTCAAAGATAATCGTATGGAATGCATTAGTATCTATCAATACATATGCAAAACAACCATACAGGAACAATTACCTGCCACTACCTCGTCAGGTGTGTCTTGGCCTTGGTTGTGATTGAGGAGTCGTCGGTGGTTGGAAGGAGTGAACAACCGGTGATTGTCTATCAGGCGGTGCCACTAATCCAGATGGTTCTTCTGCCTGAGATCTTCGGGAACCTCTCTGTGGACATACTCTAGCAAAATGTCCTGTTGACGACAGACATTGCAACTACCAAACACACCTCGGCATTGCTCTGTGGAATGTCTCCCTCCACAAGTGCCGCAATAAACCCCGGTATAACTTTGGCTAGAACCACTGGAGCTAGATGAACCATTTCCTAACTTCTTAAACTGTTTCTTGCGAGCTTTCATGAAATCTTTCTTTCCACCACTAGTACTGCCACTATCAAATCTAGACAGAGATGGCAGGAATTGAGCTGGAGGTTGGGGTTGGTTCTGTGATTGAGCAACATACGACTGTCCTCGCTGTTGGATCAAACTTGCCTCAGCTCCTTTGGCCCTGTTCAAGGCGTCAGCATAATAATGGGGTCTCTCCACATTTATCAATGCATGTATTTCAGGATTCAGTCCGCAAATGAATTGATCAACTACAACTTTATCATTCCCAGCCACTTGAAGAGCAAAACGTAGTAAAGTAGAGAATTTTGCCACATATTCTTCAATATTCAGCTGGAACTGTTTCAAGTTGGCAAATTCTGTACTCTTATCTTGTCGATACGATACTGGGATAAATCTTTTATGAAACTCAGCTTTAAAGATTTTTCACGTAATCACGGTACTATGCTGTTCTAATGCTTCTTTGGTTGCAATCCACCAACTCTTTGCGACCTCGTGTAACTGGTGCCCAATCAATCTAACTCGGCGTTCATCTGGGTAATCAAGTGAATCAAACAGCACTTCAATATCATTCAGCCAACTCTCAAAATCATCAGATGTCTCAGTACCCTTCAGAATCGGCGGTTGAAATGACTGAAACCTCTTCAACATTGTTTCCATTGGAGTTTCTGACACATCTATCTGATAAACCGAAGTACCACCTGATTCTGGAATTCTTCAAGGAGGTATATCTGATTACCTAAAGAATTAGTAACCAATTATAACAAACCTGTTTCAGTCCTCTTCTGATCATCTTACTGCTGATCAAGAATCGGTTATGATTCATTCTCAAATAATACATGTGATTAATTAGATAAGATAATCAAGTAAACATGTAGTTTTAACGCAGTAAATCATGCTAGCAATCAAAAGCAAGGAAAGAAAACTCATTCTACCCCACTCACTAGCTCTTCTATCTTAGTCTAAGGTACCTACTGCTCTGATACCACCTGCTGTGGGGACCCGGACGCTAATTCATTTCTTAATCATCTTTGGGAATAATTAAAAACAATTAAATAAACAAGGTATAAATTTTTTTTAAAAAAATACAGAAGCGGAAACATATGAAATAAATCTTATTTCATTTACAAGATCAGTATCCAGATCTAAGTACAAGTCCTGTACAAAAGTAAATCATAAAGACTACTATTCATTCACTACATGTCAGGTAATGAAACAGATCTACTTCTGGGTCCGAATCTCCACGCTAAACTAGTCCTCTCTCGTCCTCGTCTTGACCCTGGTGCTGTCCCACCTGTTGTCATGCACACATACAAACAAGACAACAGCCGGATAACTCCGGTGAGAAATACATTCCCAGTATAAACCATGTATACATGCATTTCATATAAACAGATATAAAAGTATGAAGCAGATATCTATAACATGTACAGTTAGAAACATGAATCAATATCAAACTGTAAATCACACTCTGAACATGTACCAAAATCAGAAAACATGAATCAATATCAAGCGGTAAATCACGCTCTGTGACTCTGAGACTCTGACGCGATTCATTCCTAATCTAGGGATCCCGATCTGAATAAGAACGCAACAATCTCCCACCTACTCTCCCGATCGTGGTGGCGGTACATTCTTATTACGGACTTTGGTCCTGTCCTTATTGAATCTTGCTATAGAAGTTGCTCCACTCCTATGCACTATCAATATGACCAAACGTCCTGTGTTTAGGAATATTTTGCCAAAGACTAGGCCTATCCGCCCTAGCATGTCCTGCCACTGACTCATCACAACACATACTAGACTATACATCCATAGCCTAGACATATGAAATTTATCAATTGCAAATATGAATACAATAAGATAAAGTATGTGATTTTGGGAAACTCAAGTCAAATCAAACTCGAGTTGTGCAATCACGTTTCAACATTAATTTATACCTTTCTATTCTCGGTCTGACGAAGTCGAATCAAATCAATACTAGATATAATCAGAACTTAATCAAATTCTGTTTCAACGGCATAACTGTGCAATCTCGAAATACCGGCAATACAATATCAGTATACACAATCAACAACTCATCTGATCCAAATCTGAATAATATTCATATACCCAGCAATACATTATCAATCAGATATCAATCCCAACATCTCAAAACTGATAACAACACAATTCTGATATCAAATCGGCCTAATTACAATCAAATCAACTCTGCAAATTCATAACAATTACATACGGTATCTGTTCTTCGATCCGGTTTCAATTATACGATATATACTATGTCAATAACAGCATATAGCAATCATATCTGATTCTGACAATATCATAATTTCAAATCATATCAGAACATAAGAAAACTTAGGCCCAGTTGAAGTTCTCGTTGATAGGAACACGGTACTAAAGTTGGATTACAAATCAGACGGACTGATTGAAATATAAAGGCGTAAGGATTTCACAAGCCTTTCTCGTTTCTATTTCCGAATTCTGAAGGGATAAAGTGTATATGTGTATATATATCCTCAGCTGCATGGTGAAGAAACGTGTCTCTTTTTCTTGAACTTTGGTTGGCGCTCGGGCGGTCGAGAATCACCGCCCGGGCGCGGAATGTTCTGCCCGCACTTGTTATGCACTGGCGCTCGGGCGGTCACAAACTATCGCCCGGGCGCCACATCTTCTGCCCGAACATTATCCTATTAAACACTGGCGCTCGGGCGGTCAAAACTACCGCTCGGGCGCCAGACTCTCTGTCCAAAATCCATTCTTGTGATGCATTGGCGCTCGGGCGCCAATAGTTCTGTAAAAAATATACATAAATCACATGCCTCACCCAATCTGGTCTCGGAATGCCCGTCTATAATCACTTCAGCTCAAAATCAATAATCTCAAATTAACAGAATCAAAATCTCGGGCATTACATAAAACTTACACTCCCTATCACCCCCAAACAAGTGGTCAAGTTGAGTTGTCGAATCGTGAGATCAAGAGGATTCTAGAGAAGGTTGTGTGGATAAGTCGGAAGTACTAGTCGTTGAGATTAGATGACGCGCTTTGGGCGTATAGAACTGCTATGAAAACACCTATTGGCATGACACCGTATAGGTTACTTTTTGGCACCGCGTGTAATTTACCTGTTGAGTTAGAACATCTAGCATATTGGGAAACAAAAGCACTGAATCTTCATTTTTGACTTGCAGGTGAACAGAGGTTGCTACAGCTGGACCAATTGGAAGAATTCAGAGGTCAAGCCTAAGACCTGGCATTGACCTACAAGGAGCGTACAAAGCAAGCAAGTGACAAACACATATTGCCAAGGAAATTCAAAAAAGGTAAAGTGGTGTTGGAGTACAACTCCAAGTTGCACCTGTTTCCTGGCAAACACAATTCAAGGCGGACGAGCACATACATGATCACCAATGTGTTCCCCTCGGGAGCAATAACTTTGATCGATGGAAAAAATGAGCCGTTACAATCAATGCTCAACGACTGAAGCATAATTTTGGTAGCACAGTCGAGCCACAAGTTAAAGTCTCTCGATTCCAAAGCAATCAGAGCTGTGGGTAACCCACAGTCCAGCTCTCGACTATAAATTTAGAACTAATTTCTTTCCCTCCTACTCATTTCTAATTTTTTATTATATTGAGTAGAGTCTTTAATCTAGATGTTAGTTGTTTTTATTCATTTTATCATTTTTAAAAAAATTAAATTTGATTTTTATTCTTATTTTTAATTATAAAAAATTGGAAAATTAAGGTGAGTGTTCGCGACCGAGCAGTAAGATATTACCACTCAAGCGCCAACGCCTCTGCCCGTGAATCAATTCTAGTGCAGTCGGCGCTTGGGAGGTAAAATCTTACCGCTCGGGCACGAATGCACATAAATTCACCCTTTCTCTTTCCCCTTTCTCATTCTGCACGAAATTTTCCCCCAAACCCTCCTAATCCGCGCCCTTCTCATTTTTTTCTGCAACGAAATTCCATAAATTCAAGGTTTCAAGCAGCGTGGCTCGCACTCCTCCGTATGAATCAAGCGGCATCCTCTCTCCGATCACCTTCTACAACACAATTCATTATCTCCATCATTTTTTCCATGGCCCCCAAGAAATTGAAATGTAATCTCGGCTCTTCCTCATTTTCTTCATTTGATAGAACTCGATTTGTGAATGAGGCGGCTCAAGCTCGGTATGACTATTCCAAAATTCATACAAACCCGATAGTTGAGAAGGGATTTCGTAGGAAATTTGAGGATAGAACTTAGAGCCTCTTGTGGAGTTGGGTAGGCGGGGATGGGAAAAATTTGGAGATCAACCTAATGCGGTGGTGGTATCGGTGGTTCGAGAATTCTATGCCAATGTGGCGGAGGGGGAAGAAGGTAAAATTTTTATTAGAGGTCAACTTGTACCGTTTGATTCTGCTACCATTAACGCACTACTAGAGACGGATGAGGTTGATGACTCTCAATTCGAGGTGTTTGTCGCCAACCCAAACTGTGACATGATACCCTCGACGTTGTGCTATCCGAGCGCGACTTGGAAACTGTTTGACGGATCACCGAGTTGTTTTGACGAGAAATATCTGAAAGCCTATATTTCCCTATGGTATCTATTTGTGGCGAGAAGGATGATGCCGGTCTCGCACAAGAACGAGGTGCAAAAGAAGCGGACGGTGCTACTATTTGCCTTGACCGAAGGATACAATATTAATGTGGGCTAGCTTATAAATTCTCAGATCATGATAAGTGCTCACAACAGTCACATCGGTCTTTTCTTCCCCACCATTATCTCGGAGTTATGTGCGAGGGCAGGGGTTGTCTTCCAGATGACGAGGAATGGCTGCAACCGATGAAACCCATTTGTGTGGAGGACTTACAGCGAAAGAGCGTGAAACAACAAATTGACTTCCCCACTCACGAGGAGATGCAGGTGGATCGAGCACCGTCACCACACGTTGTCTGCAGCCACAGTCCCGCCTGCGGTCCCAAAATGACAAGATGGATGAGACTCTCGCCTTCATGACTCATCAAGATCTAGTCAACGCGAGATTTAATGAACATTTTGCCTATGTATAGTCCATGATACGTACTATGCTCGTCCAAGGGGGCATTGACCCAGGGACCATACCACCACCTCCGCCGTTCATTCCCCCTTTCCATTTTTAGTATGATTATCAGCAACAGGAGGATGCATCGGGAGTGCCACCACCAGAACACGACGAGGATGAGCCTTGATCAGGGGAGTTCACTGTTTCCTCTTCTTTTCATTTTTATTTCTGATGCATTATGTTTTTGTTATCATTGTTGTTTCATTCTGTCATTTATACTGCATTCATTTCTGTGTTATGCATCGTGTGTCGCTTATGTGTTTTAGTCTTTGGTGCAATGTGGACATTGCACACACTTAGTATGAGGGGGTCGTTTGTGTTGTGCATGTGTGTCAATTGATGGTGAAACAAGCAGGTGGATAGCCGATGATGATTTTGGGCTTAATGAAATGCATGCTTCTTAATCTTGTCACTCGTTATGAATACCCCTGTAGCATGAACTGTTAGTTTTTTTATGCACATATATTGGGTTTTGGTAGTGGTGTAAATGATAGTCGAATTTAAAAATCTGTGGGGGAAACTTGAAAAACATGAGATGCGAGTAGAACTTGAACGAATGTCTGTTGAAAGGAGTGACTGACTAATAGCATGAAATCGAGTAGAAAACCAAAGTAAACCTGAAATAACCTTCTTCTCAATCATGCATTGGACCTGAAAATTCGTCCCTAGGCTAAAAAGATGGAGATGTAAGGCATTGAGAAATATCAGATGAAAATCCTGACAAGTTCTTAATGAAAATGATCGATGTACTCCCCATCTTTTTGAACCACTTTAGCACTTATGACATTACTCCCATTAAATATCGTTGTACAACCATGAAATTCTACAACACTATGTTTACTGGTCCGTCATGAATACAAACAGAACTAAGGAGAGTGAAAAATTTGTTGCATGGCTGATTTAGTAACTCACATGATTTGCGAATAAAACTCTCCGAAGCACAAGCTAGTATAACCCACAGTACACAAACGAACACATTTTCTATCCAAATAATAATGCTGCGTGGTGCTTTGAAAGGGGTGTTAATGGATGTTGTGATTTTACTAATTGGATGTAGTTCAAAAATTCGCTGAGGCATGAGATGCCAGTTTGCTGTTTCGCCATTGATTTAGTTGTGTTAGTATTTTTACTTTGTGTTTTGTTTTGTTTCTTGTAGTGATCTATGACCTATTTATCTCGAGGGCGAGCAAAAGGTCAGTATGAGGGGGTTTATAGCGTCGTTTTTACGTGTTTTATTTCATTAGTATTTTGTGTGTTTGCATTGTGCATGCGTGCATTTCATTTATATTTTGTTCGTTTTAGAATTAACTCAAGCATATGTGATAAGTGTGATTTTTACGTGTTTTATTGCATTAGTTTATGTGTGTTTGCATTGTGCATGCATACATCTCATTTAAATTTTGTTCGTTTTAGAGTAAGCATATGCATTTGATCATTTCTCACTTGTGCGTGACAAATTTGCAGGTAAAATGACCGGAAAACCAAAATTGGAGCAAAGTGTGCGAGGCAAGAAAAACATACAGAAAGGCTGGCGCCCGTGCGGTAGAATTTCACCGCTCGGGCGCGAGAGGTGATCCGTGCAGCAAATTTCAAGAGAACATGGCGCTTGGGCAGTAATATTCTACCGTCCGGGCGCGAGAGATGACTTTCGAGAAGAAAACATACAGAAAACTCGGCGCTCTGGCGGTAATATTCTACCGCCCGAGCGCAATTGCCGCATTCCCCAAGTAATTTACAGAAGGTGTGGCGCTCGAGCAGTAATTTTTTACTGCCCGAGCGCCACCTATTTTTGGAAAAAGTTCTTTGCCGATTTCTTACCTTAGTCGTTGGAGGTGGATGATATGGAAAGGGGATTTGGACGTTTTTGGGATCATTCAGACATTATTGGAGAGCGGTCACAAGCTTTGGAGAGGACTTCGCGCTTGGAGTTGAAGATTTGAAGATTTCCGGGCGTCGTTCCTCGCATTTTCGTCACGAATAGTATTTCTAATCTAGTTTTTATCATTCAAACATTGTTTTGTTTATTTTAAATATGACTTCAAGTAGCTAACTTTAAATATTTGTTTGGATTTAAGGGGATCATACCCCAAACTTTGATTTAATTAATTTATATTTCGATTGTTGCGTTATTCTTGAATGTGCTACTGTTTTTCATTGTATTGTTAGAGCTTAGCTAAATTTAACAACGTTTTTATATTGCGAGTGAGTTCGAGAGAATATCTTGTGATAGGAACGAGTAGTATAATCCGTGGATCTACAATTTACATAGATATATGAAATTGGATACGTGCCGATAGTCATAGTCCGGTAGGGCGAAAACTAGGGGATTTCATAGATCGACACGCGATTCACTCTTGATAAATAATTAAAGAAATTTAATTACTTCATTGAGTAGAATTAGTTTGGCATAGCTCGAGAGAGTGTGTTCAATTGAATAGGAGATCCTGTCGGAAACATACAATCATTGTCGAACGATTTAATTAATTAACGAGGGGTAGGTGAACTGAAATTCCTAACAAATTCATTTCTCATTGAATTTTAAATCAACCATTTTAGATATTATATTTCATTATCCAATTCTTGAATCATTTTATTTGGGTATTTATTTGAGTATGGTAGTACGAAAACAACCAATCAATTTTCGTTGCTAAAGATTTAATAACTGAAAATAATAATTGTCAAATACAGTCTTTAGTGGAACGACACTCGTACTCACGTACTTTATACTATTACTTGACATCGTGCACTTGCGATTAATTTTTGAGCATACAAAATCATATTTTTATTAATGATTCCAAAGTGCAAGTTTTGCTCGATCAAGTTTTTGGCGCTGTTGTCGGGGACTGTTAATCTACAATTTTATTTTCAATTATTTACTTTAGCATTCTTTATTTTACTTTGTTTGACACCTTCAATTTCTTCGCAGGTATCTCTCTTGTGCATGCCAAGGTCTCTAGGTTCTGAACTAGAGATATTCGATCCCGAGATTGAAAGAACCTTATGCAGGAGACGACAACAGCAGAGGCTTAAAAACATTATGAACAGTAACGAACGTGAGGAGGAGCATCACGAAGATCTAAGGGTCGAAGAGCCAAGGCGCATACCCATGCTTGAGTATGCGCAACCGTCGCTTGATGGAGCACGTCCAAGCATATTGCGACCAGCTGTCATGGCAAACCAGTTTGAGATCAAGCCCGCCATAATTCAAATGATCCAGAACACTGTCCAATTCGGGGGAATGCGCTAGATGATCCGAACACTCACATCCCTGACTTCTTAGAAATTTGCGATACTTTTAAATTTAATGGAGTTTCAGATGATGCTGTTAGAATACGTTTATTTCCATTCTCTTTGCGTGATAAAGCTAAATCTTGGTTGAATTGTTTGCCCATAGGTTCAATCACAACTTGGGATGACATGGGTAAGGCATTCCTCTTGAAATACTTTCCTCCATCGAAAACCATGAAGCTGCGAGCGGACATAACCACCTTCTCTCAATTTGAGCAGGAGTCACTCTACGAGGCTTGGGAGCGCTACAAAGAATTATTGCGAAGATGCCCACATCATGAGTTGCCTCTTGGATTAGTTGTCCAAACTTTTTACTATGGTTTAATTTCATCTAACCGAACCATGATAGATGCTGCGGCCTGCGGAAATCTGTTGAGGAAAACGGCCAAAGAGGGGTATGAGTTACTAGAGGAGATGGCTGCTAGCAGCTATCAACCTCAATCTGAGAGGAACACTCAGCGAAGGAATGCAGGAGTATACCAAGTAACTGATTTTTCAGCTGTCACTGCACAATTAGAAGCACTTAACAGGAAAATAGACAGCATGAACATAAACGTGACAGCGATGCGCCTGCGAGAGATATTTTGTGAAAAATGCGGAGGAGGACACTATGTTAAGGACTGTCAAGACAGTGGTCCTTTCTATGTGAATGAGGAGGCACCAGTGAATCAAGTGGGGAGTCAAAATCGTCCGAGGAATGATCCTTATTCAAATACATACAATCCTGGATGGAGACAACACCCGAACTTCTCATGGGGTGGACAAGGAAGTCAGACTAGACCACAAGGAGGACAACAGTATAGTAAGCAACCGATGTATCGACATGATCCTCGAGATGAGAAATCTAATTTGGAGCAAATGATGTCTAAGTTCATTTCAGCCACCGAGACTAGACTGCAAAACCAGGATGCATCAATAAAGGGCTTGGAGAATCAGATAGGTCAGTTGGCTAAAATGATCACGAGCAGAGAACCAGTTCTTAGAGGTATTCAAAAAATTGCACATTAATACTCCTTTTGCTGATACTCTGATGCAAATGCCGAGCTATGCTAAATTTCTGAAAGACATTTTAACTAACAAGCGGAATACAGAATGGTGACCGCACCCGCGCCATAAAATCTACCGCACCCGCGGTGTTGCTACAGTAGAGGCACCGCACCCGCGGTCAAAAATGCACCGCACCCGCGGTCGTGCCTTCTGAAATTGTGGAAGTAGTACAGCACACTCAGCGCACCCGCGGTCCAAGGTCTAGCGCACCCGCGGCGAGACATGCAGAACATGCAATGAGCCACGTTTTTCTTGTCATGCATTGGGATATATATAGGGCTATTACTCAGCATTTCACACGGAAAAACTGAAGGAAATCGTCTGAAAATATCTTAAAACTTCACCTTGGTTTCAATTGATGATTTACGAGAAATCCGTCCGTCTGATTTGTAATCTGATTTCAATACTGAGTTCTTATCGACGACAGCTACAACAGGACGTAAGTTTTATTGAATTCGGATATCGTTTGAGATTATGATATTGGGGGAATTGTGATTTGACTGATATTATGTGTTCTGGGTATACTGATCAGTATATAATTGAAGTCAGATCGAAGAACGGACTGATTATATAATTGTTATGATTTTTAGAGTTGATATGATCAAGATTATGCAGATTTGCGATTGTCATCTATGATTATTTAAGATTATGATTCGTATTAATATCGATTATGAGTTGCGGTATTATATCTGTGATGTTGAGATCGACGGGGTTACCGAGACTGTATTGTTTTGCCGTCGAAACATCAGTAGATTGATTTGAAAAGATTCAGTATTGATTGAGATTGTATCATGATATCGTTGACATTGATCAGATTATGTCTTGATTTTCGTATTGATCAGAACAGGTCTTGAATTAAGTTATACATTGATACCGTGTATTCGATATTGTTATTGCCAGATTGATTTGATAGGCAGGGAGTTCGAGACTTCGACAGAGTCAGATCGTCAGAACGAAACGAAAGATATAAATTGATGTTGATGCGGGATTGCACAACTCGAGTTGGATTCGACTTGAGTTTCACAAAATCACATACTTTATGTTATTGCATTGTTATTTGCAATTGAATTTTATTGATATCTTTGGTCTATGGATTTATAGACAATGTATGTATTGAGTCATAGACAGATGTGCCTAGTCGTATACATTTGATCTCGTGACAGAGGTGCCTGATTGTGATGGAATTGTCACTGGCCCATTGCACATTGTCACCGAGGTTTAGCTATATCGAAGTGGATAGAATTAGAGTTTCTTCTATTACTGATGTTCGATATGGACGCCAGGGTCGATAGGCCCAGTCTGTGGCTGATTT
Organism: Primulina tabacum; assembly: GCF_025594145.1. Classification (NCBI taxonomy): domain Eukaryota; kingdom Viridiplantae; phylum Streptophyta; class Magnoliopsida; order Lamiales; family Gesneriaceae; genus Primulina; species Primulina tabacum. The sequence goes on from NC_134558.1 coordinate 16,362,750, forward strand.
TCCAAGACGCCGGACGTTTGGCTATATCGGAGTGGATAGAATTGGAGTTTCTTCTATTACTGGTGTACGATATGGAAAGAGACAAAGTCCGTGAATAAGAACATGCCACCACCCTGATCGGGAGTGTAGGTGGGTGTATGTTCTTATTCCGATCGGGATCCCTAGATTAGGACGAGTCGAGTATGAGTCCATAAGTCACTGAGTGTGATTCAGAGTTTGTGTTGATTCATGTGTCGTATTTGATACATGTTATATTCAGAGTTTGTGTTGATTTACATTACTGATTTAATACATGTTATGAATATCAATTTCATGCTTTTGTACCTGTTATATGATTGCATGTATACATGATTTATACTGAGAATGTAATTCTCAACGGAGTTATCCGGCTGTTGTCTTATTTGTATGTGTGCATGACAACAGGTGGGACAAGATCAGGATCAGGAAGAGGATGAGAGATTATAGTTAGCGTGGAGATCCGGGCCCAGAAGCAGAATATGATTCAGCACTGGATGTATAGTCGTTGAACCTAGTTGAGATAGAGACTTGTAGAACATGATTTGTACTTTTATACTGACATGTATATTAAATAGATTTACATTACGTTTCCGCACTTATAATTTAAAAAGAAAAAAAAAATTTAGTCCCACTTTTCTTAATTATTATATTTGACCTTAATAAAGATTAAGACTTGAATTAGCATCCGGGTCCCCACAGCAGGTGGTATCAGAGCAATAGGTCTAGAACTTTAGGTTCTTGAGATTGAGATAGAAGCTAGTGAGCTGGGTAGAGTGAGTTTTCTTTCCTTGCATGTGATTGCTAGCATGTGATTTATTATAATGTTGAATTACATTGTATATGCTAATATTACAGTATGTGTTTACTGTTTCTGAAGATACATGTTACCTGAATATCTGAGTTGATTTGGTAATGTGTATTATTTGGGAATAAATCAGAACCGATTTTGATAAGAGGTAAGCTGATCGGAAAAGGACTGAGACAGATTTGTTTCATATGATTCCTGACTCTTGTGATCATCAGATATTCCTCCTCGAAGAATTCCAGAACGAGAAAGTAGTGTGACTGATCAGATGGATGTGTTAGAAACTCCGATGGAAATACAGTTGAAGAGGTTTTAGTCATTGACACCGCCGATTCTGTGGGGTACTGAGACAACTGTTGGTTGTGAGAGCTGGATAGATGATATAGAGATATTGTTTGACTCACTTGAGTACTCGGATGGATGTAGAGTTAAACTAATTGGGCATCAATTACAGGAGATCGCAAAGAGCTGGTGGATTACAACCAAAGGAGTCTTAGAATAGCGTGGTACAGTGATTACTTGGGAAATATTCAAGGTGGAATTTTATCGAAGGTTTTTCCCAGTTTCGTACCGAGAAGATAAGAGGGCAGAATTTAAAAATTTGAAACAGGGTCAGCTAAACATTGAAGAATATGTTGCGCAATTTTCTACCTTGCTACGTTTTGCTCCTAACGTGGTTGAGAATGATGAAGTTGTGACTGATCAGTTTGTTAAAGGATTGAATCCTGAGATATTGACATTGGTAAACACAGGCCGACCCTATAATTTTTTTGATGCTCTGAGTAGAGCCAATAGAGCCGGAGCCAGTCTGATGAGACAGAAAGGAGCTTTATTTGTGCCTTCAGCATCGAGACCACAGCAACCACCTCTCGGACTTGAGACTGGTAGTAGCAGTGGTGGAAAGAAAGATTTCTTGAAAGCTCACAAGAAACAATTTAAGAAGTTAGGGAAGTGGTTCGTCGAGCTCCAGTGGTTCTAGCCAGAGTTATGCAGGAGTTTATTGCAGCACTTGTGGAGGAAGACATTCTATAGTGCAATGCCTGTGTTCGGTAGTTGCCGGATCTGCAGAAAATCAGGACACTTTGCTAGAGTATGTCCACAGAGAGGTTTCCGCAGATCTCAGGGTGCAGAACCATCTGGATCAGTGGCACCGCCTGATAGACCATTACCGGTTGTTCACTCTTCTCAACCACCGACGACTTCTTAATCACAACCAAGGCCAGGACACACCTGACGAGGTAGTGGCAGGTACTTATTTATTGTATGGTTATTTTGCATATGTATTGAGAATATTAATGCATTCCATACGATTATTCTTGAATGAATTGCATTGACCTATGCTTTGAATATGGAGTTAGTATATGCTGTAGTATGGATCTCTTTTATGTTTGGGAGAGGTTTTGTATTAGTCATATATGTTAGACATGGTATGCTACAGTATGACAGGTATGAGATTGAGTTAGATGATATGGTACTTGAGTTATCTGAATGGGATTACGTTACTGGGACTAATATGTTGACCAAGTACAGAATTACCGTTGATTATTTCCAACAGATTGTGGGATTCAGACCGGATATGGCTGATAAATGGAAATTTTACGGTAAGAATTTTAGATTAGGATTCCTTGGAGAGGGGTGATATTTAGGACTCGATTGTTATAGAAAGGAACGGAGAGATTCCTTGTCTATTCAGTTGATTACTGAAATCGAGTCTATCATTGGCTGATTTGCCAGTGACATGAGAGTTACTGATGATTTTCCCCAGATGAGATTTCAAGTTTGATTCCAGCCAGGGAGATTGATTTCAGCCTTGATGTGATACCAAGAATGTATCAGCTATGTTGTGAGTTGATGAACTCTGTGTTCAGAATATTTTGATGATTCTCTGATTAGTTGATCTATGATATTCTGGGATATTCCAAGATTATGACTGATTTTGTTGAATATCTGAGTGTTGTATTGAATATTCTGGAAACTGAAAAGTTGGATACAGAAACTGTTTAAATGTGCATCTTGATTGCGACAGATTATACTTAGGGTTGTTATATCTTAAGATGATATATCTGTTGATTCTAGTACGGTGAAGCCGTGATTAGTTGGCTGAGGTCGACATCAGTGTCAGAAATTTGTAGTTGCATGAGTTAGCAGGCTACTGTATCTGATTGTTATTCTGAATTGCTTGAGAATGATTATTTTCTGCAGCCGTATTTGATACACATCATATACAGTTGAGATTCAATACCGTTCACGCCGAACCAGAGCTGATTTTGAGAGTTGAAACAGTTCAGAAAGTTGATCAGAATTGGCAAAACTTGATTATCGATAGTCAGAACAGGGTATCCATCAGAATATCAGGTAAGTGATACTGCGTTGTATGTGAATAACCGATGGGTTGTGCCAGATATTTCGGATTTGAAATGACTAATGTTGTCAGAAATGCGGAATAGTTGATTTCGTATTCGTCCTGATAGCAGAAAGATATATGATAATTTGAAAAGACAGCTTTGATAGAAACAGATGAGATTAGATGTGGCAGAGTTTGTACTGAAGTGTCTAAATTGCCGATAGATAAAGACAAAAAGAAAGAGACCAGGAAATTGGTTATATAACTTATCGATTCCTGAAGGGAAATGGTAATTACATTTCCCGGGATATCGTGATGAAGCTACAGCATTCCTCTTGGAATTGGACATTGATTGAGTTAGGAGTGACAGACCGACCTAGTCTGCGAGTGCTAACTTGTACATGAAGACGTACAGATATGAGTATATTACTGAGATTTCTGTCAGAAAAGTGATTAAATTACATAGAGTATCGAGAGTTGATTATATCAGACCGTGATTTTGGTTGACTTTGCACATTTGGCAGAGTGTACAGTAAGAGTGGGGTACAAGATTATATCTGAGTACTGTATATCATTCACTGACTAGTGGACAGTCAGAGTGGATTATCCAGATTTTGGAGAATATTCTTAGAGTTGTAGTGCTTGATTTTAACACTAGTTGGCAGGAGTTATTGTTATGTCGTGAATTTTCGTACCACAACAGCTATCAGACGAGTATGAAGATAATACCGTTTGAAGCGTTGTACGACAAGAAGTGTAGATCCCGTTGTTATTGTAATGATATCTCTGAAATACTGGAGATTGGACCTGATATGATCAGAGATATAACTGAGGAAGTGAAACGGATTCAGAAAAGAATGACGACAGCTCTGAATAAATAGACCTAATATGCCAACGTCAGATGACGACAAATGGTATGTGATATAGGAGATTGAATATTGAATTGATTTAGCCTGAACAGACTTGATAACAGATGACGATGTTTATTTGTTATGAGCTGTTAGTTGGTATATACAGATGTTGTATAGCCAGTATTTTTAGATTGATTTATCATAATAACTTCGAGTTATATCTCTTGAAGTATTACTCCAGAATGGAATCAGAATCAATAGAATAAAGATAGTTCGGAACGAAGACTACTCCGTTGTTGAAAGTTCAAGGGAATGGTTAGGACATCTAGGAAGCTATTTAGAAGACAGAATCTGGAATGAAATAAAGATTGTAGAATTGTTTCAGTGGAGTAAGTTTTCTATTAATTTCTGTATATATATCTCCTTCTTTTATCAGATTTGGTGTCTGATATGATTACCTATGATATACGAGTTGATTTCCTGTGATTTCGGGGACGAACTTGTATCTTAGGGGGGGACAAATGTAATGCCCGAGATTTTAGCTTAATACTTTTGAGTTATCATGTATTATGAATAAGGGAATGGAAGAACACACATGGAGAAGCGACGAGCAATTTGAGTTTAGTTGCAAAATATAATGTTGGGACAGCACAGACAGTGCACCCGCGGTCCAAAAGACAGTGCACCCGCGGTGGTTCATAGGAAATTTTGGAAGAGATACAGAACGGTCACCGCACCCGCGCCATAAAATCTACCGCACCCGCGGTGTTGCTACAGTAGAGGCACCGCACCCGCGGTCAAAATTGCACCGCACCCGCGGTCGTGCCTTCTGAAATTGTGGAAGTAGTACAGCACGCTCAGCGCACCCGCGGTCCAAGGGCTAGCGCACCCGCGGCGAGACGTGCAGAACATGCAATGAGCCACGTTTTTTTTGTCATGCATTGGGATATATATAGGGTTATTACTTAGCATTTCACACAGAAAAACTGAAGGAAATCCTCTGAAAATATCTTAAAACTTCACCTTGGTTTTAATTGATGATTTACGAGAAATCCGTCCGTCTGATTTGTAATCTGATTTCAGTACTGAGTTCCTAGCGACGACAGCTACAACAGGACGTAAGTTTTATTGAATTCGGATATCGTTTGAGATTATGATATTGGGGGAATTGTGATTTGAATGATATTATGTGTTTTGGGTATACTGATCAGTATATAATTGAAGTCAGATCGAAGAACGGACTGATTATATAATTGTTATGATTTTTAGAGTTGTTATGATCAAGATTATGCAGATTTGCGATTTTCATCTATGATTATTGAAGATTATGTTTCGTATTAATATTGATTATGAGTTGCGGTATTATATCTGTGATGTTGAGATCGACGGAGTTACCGAGACTGTATTGTTATGCCGTCGAAACAACAGTAGATTGATTAGATAAGATTCAGTATTGATTGAGATTGTATCATGATATCGTTGACATTGATCAGATTATGTCTCGATTTGCGTATTGATCAGAACAGGTCTTGAATTAAGTTATACATTGATACCGTGTATTCGATATTGTTATTGCCAGATTGATTTGATAGGCAGGGAGTTCGAGACTTCGACAGAGTCAGATCGACAGAGCGAAATGAAAGGTATAAATTGATGTTGATGCGGGATTGCACAACTCGAGTTGGATTCGACTTGAGTTTCCCAAAATCACATACTTTATGTTATTGCATTGTTATTTGCAATTGAATGTGATTGATATCTTTGGTCTATTGATTTATAGACAATGTATGTATTGAGTCATAGCCGGATGTGCCTAGTCGTATACATTTGATCTCGTGACAGAGGTGCCTGATTGTGATGGAATTGTCACTGGCCCATTGCACATTGTCACCGAGGTTTGGCTATATCGAAGTGGATAGAATTGGATATTACTGATGTTCGATATGGACGCCAGGGTCGATAGGCCCAGTCTGTGGCTTATTTGCCAAGACGCCGGACATTTGGCTATATCGGAGTGGATAGAATTGGAGTTTCTTCTATTACTGGTGTACGATATGGATAGAGCCAAAGTCCGTGAATAAGAACATGCCACCACCCTGATCGGGAGTGTAGGTGGGTGTATGTTCTTATTCCGATCGGGATCCCTAGATTAGGACGAGTCGAGTTAGAGTCCATGAGTCACTGAGTGTGATTCAGAGTTTGTGTTGATTCATGTGTCGTATTTGATACATGTTATATTCAGAGTTTGTGTTGATTTACATTTCTGATTTGATACATGTTATGAATATCTATTTCATGCTTTTATACCTGTTATATGATTGCATGTATACATGATTTATACTGAGAATGTAATTCTCACCGGAGTTATCCGGCTGTTGTCTTGTTTGTATGTGTGCATGACAACAGGTGGGACATGATCAGGATCAGGAAGAGGATGAGAGATTATAGTTAGCGTGGAGATCCAAGCCCAGAAGCATAATAGGATTCAGCACTGTATGTATAGTCGTTGAACATAGTTGAGATAGAGACTTGTAATACATGATTTGTACTTTTATACTGACATGTATATTAAATAGATTTACATTACGTTTCCTCACTTATAATTTAAAAAAAAATTAGTCCCACTTTTCTTAATTATTATATTTGACTTTAATAATGATTAAGACTTGAATTAGCGTCCGGGTCCCTATAAACTTGTGTTGACTTGTTGATTCGGCGACCCACATGATCTGCGAATAAAACTATCTGAAACACAAGCTAGAAAAATCCCAGCACACATGACCACACTTTTTTGGAAAAATACAAATGTTTTGTGATGTTTTGAAAAGGGGTATTAATGGATGTTGTGTTTTGACGAATTGGATGTGGTTCACAAACCTGCTGAGGCAGGAGATGTCAGTTCGCTACTTCGCCATCAGTCTAGTTATTTTAATACTTTCACTTTGTGTTTGTTTCATGTTTTGGTTGTGGTCTGTAACCTATTTTGCTTGAGGACAAGCAAAAAGTTAGTATGAGGGGGTTGATAGGTGTGGTTTTTACGTGTTTTATTGCATTAGTTTATGTGTATTTGCATTGTGCATGCGTACATTTCATTTACATTTTTTTTCGTTTTAGAGTAAGCATATGCATTTGATCATTTCACACTTGTGCATGACAAATTTGCAGGTAAAATGACCGGAAAACCAAAATTGGAGCAAAGTGTGCGAGCCAAGAAAAACATACAGAAAGGCTGGTGCCCGAGCGGTAAAATTTCACCTGCTACCGCTCGGGCGAGATAGGTGATCCGCGCGGCAAATTTCTAGAGAACATGGCGCTCAGGTGGTAATATTCTACCGCCCGGGCGCGAGAGATGCCTTCCGAGAAGAAAACATACAGAAAACTCGGCGCTCGGGCGGTAATATTCTAGCGCCCGAGCGCGACTGCCGCATTCCCCAAGAAATTTACAGAAGGTGTGGCACTCGAGCAGTAATTTTCTACCGCCCGAGCGCCACCTATTTATGTAAAAAGTTCTTTGCCGATTTCTAACGTTAGTCGTTGGAGGTGGATGATATGGAAAGGGGATTTGGACGTTTTATGGATCATTCAGACATTATTGGAGAGCGGCCACAAGATTTGGAGAGGACTTTGCGCTTGGAGTTGAAGATTCGAAGATTTCCGGGTGTCGTTCCTCGCATTTTCATCACGAATAGTATTTCTAATCTAGTTTTTATCATTCAAACATTGTTTTGTTTATTTTTAATATGAATTCGAGTAGCTAACTTTAAATATTTGTTGGGATTTAAGGGGATCCTATCCAAACTTTGATTTAATTAATTTATATTTCGATTGTTGCGTTATTCTTGAATGTGCAACTGTTTTTCATTGTGTTGTTAGAGCGTAGCTAACTTTAACAACGTTTTTATATTGCGAGTGAGTTCCAAGAATAACTTGTGATAGGAACGAGTAGTCTAATCCGTGGATCTACAATTTACATAGATATATGAAATTGGATACGCGCCGATAGTCATAGTCCGATAGGGCGAAAACTAGGGGATTTCATAGATCGACACGTGATTCACTCTTGATAAATAATTAAAGACATTTAATTACTTCATTGAATAGAATTAGTTTGGCATAGCTCGAGAGAGTGTGTTCAATTGAATAGGAGATCCTGTCGGAAGCATACAATCATTATTGAACGAATTAATTAATTAACGAGGGGTAGGTGAACTGAAATTCCCAACAAATTCATTTCTCATTGAATTTTAAATCAACTATTTTAGATATAATATTTCATTATCCAATTCTTGAATCATTTTATTTGTGTATTGATTTGAGCATGGTAGTACTAAAACAACCAATCAATTTTCGTTGCTAAAGATTTAATAACTAAAAATAATAATTTTCAAATACAGTCTTCAGTGGAACGATACTCGTACTCACGTACTTTATACTATTACTTGACATCGTGCACTTGCGATTAATTTTTGAGCATACAAAATCATATTTTTATTAAGGATTTCACAGTTCAAGTTTTTCTCGATCAATATGTTCGTGTCTGACTTGTACGTGATAAATTTGTAGGTGAAATTTCCGGAGAACTGAAATCCGAACAAAAATGTGCAAGCCAAAAGAAATTGGCGGAAAGGCTGGCGCCCGAGCGGTAGAATCTTACAGCCCCTGCGCGAGGTGTGACTTTTGAAGAATAAAAAATGAGAAGAATAGGAGTTCGGGCGGTAGGATTTGACCGCTCGAGAGCGGATTGCTGCGATTAAAGAATGAAACAAGAGGACTTGGCGCTCGAGCGGTAGGATTTGATTGCCCGAGCGCCACTTATTTTGGAAAGATTTTATTGTCGATTCCTTCCCTTATTTCTTAGTGGGGATGATAGGGAAAGTATTATTGGACGATTTTGGGGATTATTCAGGGAGATTCAGCAGCCACCAAGGTTTGGAGGATAAAAAGGGCATGGAGAAACCTTGGAGTTTAAAATTTACGGGCAACATTCTTCAAATTTTTGTCATGTCTTGCATTTCGAGTTTATTTTATCTTATTTAAATATTGTTTTGCTTAGTTTAATTATGATATCGAGTAGCTAATCACTTTATTTGTTTGGATTTAAGGGGATCCTACCCCAAAACCGAGTTTAGTTAAATTACATATCGACTTCTTATTTATTCTTGATTGTGCTATTGTTTTCATTGTGTTATTGAAGCGTAGCTAACTTTAATAAGGATTTCATATTAGCAGTGTTTTCGAGAGAATAGCCCGTTATAGGAACGAGTAGCATAATCCGTGAATTTACAATTGACATAGAAATATGAAGTTGGATATGCGTCGATAGTCATAGTCCGGTAGGGCGAAAGCTAGGGGATTTTATAGAATGACATGCAATTCACCTTTGATAAATAATTAAAGAGATTTAATTACTTCACTAAGTAGAATAAGTTTGGCATAGCTCAAGAGACGCCGTTCAATTGGATAAGTAATCATGTCTGAAGCGGGGATAAAAATTTTCAAATAGTTTTAAGCATTGTGAAGATAAACATTTTCAAATAGTTTTCAAAATAATATAAAGTACTATAAAATAGATTTTAAAGTAAAACTAATTTTAGTGAGTTTTAAAATGTATTTTTTAGAACAGCAAGCTTTGATACCAATTGATGGATTGGTTTGAGCACCTGCAAGGGTGCTTCAAACACAATATTCTCAATGAGCTTCAATAGCTCTTGTTCTATTAATGTATACAACGATAAATTTGATCGAGTTTGGTTTCAAACCAGGCGTAAAACACTCGAAGTTATCCTTCATTAAGAAAAACTGACATATTTTAAAAAGACTTTTAGCTTGTGTAAACTAATCGACCGAAATACGGGGAATCATTTCAGGCTTCTATCAGTTCAGCTATAGACTTAACTGAACTAATATCAGCTGAACTCATCAAATCAGTTTAAAACACAATTAAACAGTTAATACACAATATATGTTTATGGTTGTTCGGAGACTTCAACTGCTTCTACTTCACCCCTTCTGCCACCTCGGGTTGGATCCACTAGAAGAATTTGATTTATACAATGCTTTGTACAAACCCACACAGCTTAGGACGTTCCCACTTCCTAACTGAACTCCTAGTCTAGACTGAAGGCATCACCTTCCATCCAACATTTGTTTAACGTCTATGTGTCAAAGACTACATACACAAGTTTTACATCTTTGTGCAAAAAGGAATCTGAGTGGTGGTGTGTATGTGTGTGAGAACAGATCTTTGAAAACTACCCGAAAGTGTTCTCATACACTGAGGGAAATATGATTTTAAGACTACGATGATAACATGTTGAAGTGTTCCCTCTGGACTGATTGTTTCTTCGTAATCTGATATGCAATAAGCGTGCCCTTTCTAGTTTTTTCACACTTCCTTATTCAAGTATATTTGTTGATGGTCTTAGTCTGTATTTATAGCAGTGATGCGACCGTACATCAAGACTCATCACATGTGATCATTGCAGCTTGAATGCGTTCCTTGAAATTTTGTCTCGACTTTTCCGACAGCCATTCTGGAACATTTTGTCTTAAATATTTGCTACAGCGTCCATTTTTGTACTATTGATAGTATAGATGCTTTTGTACTTTTTTGCATTGCTAAATCTTACTGAATAAACTTGTCGAGTTCTACAGCTGATTTGTTCTAAATGATGTTCTGAACTGTTCAGTTGAACTGATCTTCAGGTGGGCTGGTGAAATCAGTTGACTCGTTAGTTGAACTTATTTCATTCTATCAGTTGAACTAGTCAGCTGGGCTCTTCATCAGTTGAGCTCTTCATCAGCTGGCCAGGTTTCTGAAGGTCTTCTGCTAAACCACCTTTCAGCTGGACAATCATTTGAACCGGTTTACGATTTATCAGTTGAACTGGTTCAGTTCGATTGATCAGTTGACACTTTCAGTTTTCATTCTTCGATAGCTTCAGTTACGTTCAGCTAACTGCACACTTAGATAAAATCATTACTAACAAAACATGTTTTGTTAACATCAAAATCAAGTAAGATTGCGAATATGAAATGTTCCAACATAATCTTCCAAACTCCTTAAAACACATCAAAACACATTTAAAAGCATTTCCTAGACGTAAACTAGAGCTCGTTTCAAAACTTAATCGATTCGTTTTAAAACTTGGACCAGAGTCCTCGTTTAAACCCGAATCAACCCGAAACATACCTGAATTTTCCCAAACTTTTACCATAACTAAAACATACTCTAACAGCCCCTAACTCATCAAAACAAGACCCCCTAAACCTTCGAATAAACCCTGAAATTCTGCTGTAGTTTTCGGCTCTAACACATCCTCAAACTCTAGTCGCACAAACTCGAGTTTTACAAACCCTAGACTTAAAATTCAAGGACCAGCCTTGGACCAGCCTCCCTCACCACCCATAGGACCCTACTGGACCTACTCACTCAAGGTCGCAGCCCCATGCAAGCCCCACGATGCACACACTCGCTATTTACCCGAAACGGCCTCACCCGAGCCTCAAGATTGGTTCCAGCAGTGGTAGAGCCTCCATAAGACTCTTCTCAGATCCAACAGGTTCTGGTCCATGGCTCGGTCCACCCCTTGCACCGCCGGCTCCCCCTTACCCGATCCACAAGCAAAACAAGCCAAACCCCTCAACGCAACCCCTCAGCCCTTAGCTTGACTTTCCTACCTTCGAATCCAGCCTAATTTCCCTTAAACCATGACATGTTTCAGACCCCTAACAACACCAACCGGCAGTCCCTTGCACCAAACATGAAAAACATGAGTATGGTACATGTAGATTCGATTTTCGTGACAAAACATGAACAAGAACATAACCACATGTTAGATCAAAGGATGGACATGCATTTACATATATTTCAGCAATATTATGGCATGAATGAGTAGAAAAGTTAAATTACAAGCGTGCCTTGTAGTGTAGGTGCTCAAGAACTCGAAGAAACACGCGTCAGGGATGCACCCGAGAAGCGGGGAGAAGGCTTGTTTGACAAGTAATGAGGACCAAAATTTGTTGGTGTAGAGGGGAGGGGTGGTCACTTTAGTCTAATTAGGTTTAGGATTGGTTTAAGGTGTAATTAAATAGAAAACAAACCACAAATGGGCCCTTAATTATATTTTAAAAGGTTTAAAAAGGGTCTTGATCCCACAAAGTTTTAAAATAATTCCAACAATCCCAAACACATTCCCAAAAAATATTTCGTTCATTTATGTTTTTGAAAATATTGCATGATCCCTCAAAAATTCCTCGGTTTAAATAAAATTTGCATATTGGTTAAAAATACGACTCCGCGAGTAAAAATACCCACATAGGCCCATTTTGAAAACACCCATAAAAACACTTCATAATAATTAATTAAAATTAATCATATAATCAAAATATTTTTCCGGATAAATCCCCTTGTCTCCGTTCCTCGTTCGAGAGCGAAATGCATCTAGAAACCCCAATGCGTGAACTTTTAAAAATATCGTCAAATAAATCCTAACCATGCATTAATTTTGCATTACATGCATAAAATAAATAAACACATGATTTAGATAAAATCTTAGATTGCATGCATTCAGGTTAGGTAAATTTAATTTTCTGGACCTTAAAATCTCCACTCTTAAAATAAAATTTTGTCCTCGGAATTTAAAACATACCGAATAACCCCAGTAGCGACTTATAATTTCAGCCTCAGTATCCCAAGTAGCCTCCTCCTCGGAATGATTCAGCCACTTGAATTTGACATTGTGTATCACATTGTTCCGGAGCCTCCTCTCCTGTCTGTCCAAAATCTTAGTGGGCCTCTCCTCGAATGACAGGTGTGTGTCAGCTAGAGTGGCTCATAGTTCAGCACATGCGAAGGATTTGACATGTAATTTCACAGCATAGAGTTGTGGAACACATTATGAACTCTCGCAAGATTCGACAGCAATGCAACTGTGTATGCGAGTGTCCCAACTCTCTATATGATCTCGAACGATCCCATGCATCTATGGCTGAGCTTGCCCTTCTTCCCAAATCTCATCACACCCTTCATCGGTGCAATTTTCACAAAAACCTGATACCCTACTGCGAACTCATGATCTATGCGCCTCTGATCTTCATAAATTTTATGGCGGCTCTGAGCGGTCCTCATCTTGTCCTGAATCTTGACCACTAACTCTGCGGTTTGCCTGACAATATCCGGACCTAAATCTTCTCTCTCTCATACCTCATCTTAATACACTGGCGACCTACACTTACTCCCGTCCAGTTCCTCGTACGGTGACATACTGATCGAAGTCTTATAACTCTTGTTGTATGTGAACTCCACGAGAGGTAACTTCGCCTCCCAGCTGCCTTGGAAGTCGATCATGCAAGCTTGGAGTAGGTTCTCTAGAATCTGAGTTAGCCTCTCTAACTGTCTGTCTGTCTGAGGATGGAAGGCAGTACTGAACAACAGCTTAGTACCCATTTCCTGGTGTAGACTCTTCCAGAACGCAGATGTGAGTCTCATATCCCTATCTGACACGATGCATACTGGAATCCCATGCAGTCTGACTATCTATCTGATGTACAGCTCTGCGTACTGAGTCATGGTGAAAGTCTTCTAGATCGGTAAGAAATGAGCTGATTTAGTGAGCCGATCAACTATCACCTAGATGACATTATATCCTCCAACTGTCCTCGGAAGCCCTGTCACAAACTCCATGGTGATGTTCTCCCATTTCCACTCGGGAATAGGGAGTGGTCTCAGATTCCCTGCAGGTCTCTGATGCTCTGCCTTGACCTGCTGATAAGTTAAACACTCGGAAACGAATCGTAAAATATTCCGCTTCATGCCCATCCACCAATAAATTTTCTGCAGATCTTTATACATCTTCGTACTCCCTGGATGGATGAAGTCGGGGTGCTGTGGGTCTTGCTCAAGATATCTGCTCTAAGGGAATCTTTCTCAGGAATCAATAGACGGTCCATATATCTACTATGCCGTCCACAACTCTGTACAGTCTCTGGCCCTTAACCTCGTCCCTCTGTCTCCACTTCTGCAATTGCTCGTCAGAAGTCTACCATGCCCAAATTCGTCTCTCTATGTCAGATGTACTGCCAGATTAGAAAGGTTTGTGGCATCGCCCCTGGCATAAACTGTAATCTCAAATATCTGAATTGTAGCCTGCAGCGATCTCTGTTCCAAAAAATGAGCAATCACTGCGTGATTCCTGCTCAGAGAATCTGCAACCACAATAGCCTTACCCGGAAGGTATCTAATGTCACAGTCGTAATCCTTCACCTACTCTAGCCATCTCCTCTGCCTCATGTTTAGCTCTTTTTGTATGAAGAATTATTTCAGGCTCTTGTGGTCAGTGAAAATCCTGCACTTCTCCCCATACATATAATATGTCCAGATATTCAGCGGAAAGACTACGGTTGCTAGCTTGAGGTCATGAGTCGGATAATTCTTCTCATTGACCTTCAGTTGTCTGGACGCATAAGCTATAACTCTGTCATGCAGCATAAATATTGCGCCCACACCTAGCCTTGAAGCATCAGTATATACCAAAAACTCACCCTGCCCCGATGGCATAGCTAGAACTGGTGTTGTGGTCAATGCTTGCTTCAATCTGTCAAAACTCTCTTGACACTCCGGTCCCCAAATAAACTTGGCATTCTTCTTCATCAAGGTGGTCATAAGGACCGCATTAGAAGAGAAGCCCTAAATGAACTTCTTGTAGTATTCAGTCAATCTCAAGAAGCTACGGATCTCTGTCACGCTCTTAGGCACTGGCCAATCTCTAACTGCCTCAACTTTGCTATGGTCGACCTCTATACAATCACGAGATACAATGTGGCCCAAGAATGCCACTCTATCAAGCCAAAACTCGCACTTACTGAACTTGGCATAGAGACATCTGTCCTGAAGAGTCTGCAGTACGGTCCTCAGATGCTGCATATGCTCCTCTCTGCTCTTCGAATAGATCAGGATATCGTCAATAAAAACTATGATGAACTAATTCAGATATAGTTGAAACACGCGATTGATGAGATCCATGAAAATCGCTGGCGCGTTCGTCAGACCGAATGGCATCACCATAAATTCATAGTGCCCGTAACGTGTCTTGAATGTCGTCTTATGCACATCAGACTCTCTAACCTTCAGCTGATGGTATCCGGATCAGAGTTCTATCTTCGAAAATACCGATACCCCCTGAAGTTGATCAAACAAATCCTCAATCCTAGGCATTGGATATTTGTTCATGATCGTAACCCTGTTCATCTCCCGGTAATCAATGCAGAGTCGAATGCTACCATTTCTCTTCTTGAAAAACAGTATCGGCGCACCCCAGGGATAAAATATAAGGCAAAGGAAACCTTTATCTAGCAAATCATGTATATGCTCTTTTAGTTCTTTAATCTCTGCAGGTGTTAAGCGGTAGGGTGCCATAGAGTTCAGCACTATACCTGGCATGAGCTCTATAAAAAAGTCCACCCTCTGTCAAGTGGAATGCCTGAAACAACGTCAGGGAAGACACTGGGGAACTCTCTGACCACATCAACCTCCAATAACCTTTGACTAACTGGCTCAGACACTGACTTATACAATACTGGCCAAAAACTCCTGGCAGCCTTTTTTCTTGGGCTTCCACGCACACATGAATGAAATGATGTGCGGCATCTGCTGGTGTCTGGCTGCATAAAAAATAAACGGCTTACTGCAAGGCGGTCAGAAAGATATTGATCTCTATCGGAAGTCTATGGCAGCTCCGTTCAAGGAAAGCCAGTCCATACCCATAAAAATATCAAACTCCGGAAACGGTAGCACAATCAAGTCTTCTTGCACCGCAAATTTTTATAGCCGAAACTCCAATCTTCTCACTATCTAAGAAGTGAACAGCTGATCCCCAGATGGAATCGATACTCTGAACCCTGAATCTATTGCCACTGGTATGATACATAGTCGCTTGAAGAAAAATTCAGATATAAACGAATGTGTAGCTCCTGAATCTAGCAGCATGTGTGGCTATATAGATCCTTCATGCGACAAAATATACCATCAAATATAATCGCATTGAAACTTAAGAAATTTTTTACCGGAAATTATCCCAAAATCCTCAAAAATTCGCGGAATTAATCCCAAGTATCCCACAAAAATTTCAAAAATAATTCTCAAAATTTGGAATTTGCATTTTTTCCCTTCAAGTTTCGAAAATTTTTACTTTGTCCCTATAACAATTTTTGAACTTCACAAATTTCACCTCATAAAATTTCAAATTATAGTCCCATCAACCCAGAAAATTATCGGAAATGAGTATGAAATTTCTAAAAAAAATTGGAAGTTAGAAAAATGATCCCTTAAAATTCCGAGCATTGGTCAACCCAAATGGCATGACCATAAACTCGTAGTGCCTATATCGAGTCCTAAAAGCCATCTTATGAACATCGGACTCTTTCACTTTCAACTTGTGGTATCCCGAACAAAGATCTATCTTCGCGAAAATTGATGCTTCTTGCCACAAATCAAATAAGTCTTCAATTCTAGGAAAAGGGATACTAATTCTTGATGTTGACTCTATTCAGCTCTCGATAATCAATGCAGAGTCGCTAACTAACATCCTTTTTCTTCACGAAAAATACCGGCGCGCCCCATGGAGAAAACTAGGGCGAATAAAACCCCTGTCCAACAATTCTTGAATTTGATCCTTTAGCTCTTAATCTTGGTAGGAACTAGACGATATGGTGCCTTAGAAATTGGCATAGTGCCCGGCATTAACTCAATAGCAAATTCCATTTCTTGGTATGATAGAATTCCAGAAATGTCCTCAAGAAGGACACTAGGAAAGTCTATGACGACCTCAACATCTTCTAACTTTTGACTGACAGAGCATGTGCTGAAGTAACACATGCTAGACAAGCTTGACGGCCTCGCTTAATAACTTTCCTCGCACTGATTCATAAGATTATATGCAGTATTTGCTTGTTCCTTGCTGCCTCAAAGATAAAAGATTTCCCGTTGGGCGGTCAAATAGACAATGGCCTCTGCCGAAAATATATCAAAGCTCCATTCAGAGATGGCCATTCGGTGCCAAGTATGATGTCGAATTCAGGCATTGGGAGTATGTTGGAAAATTTTAAGTTCGAAATCTTGATTTTTATGTTAACAAAACATGTTATTTTGTTTCTAATAAATTTACCTATGTGCGCAGAAGCTGAATATGATCAGGATTCGAACTGATCAGTTGTCGAGCATAAACTAAAGCTATCAAGACGCAAAACTGAAAGCGCTAACTGATTGCCCAAACTGAATCAGTTCAACTAATATACTAAAGAAAAGTTCAACTAATTGTCCAACTTATAGGTGGTTCAGCAGAAGATCTACAGAAGACCAGACAGCTGAGGAAGAGCCCAGCTGACCAGTTCAACTGAAGCAATGAAATCAGTTCAGCTGATTAGCCAACTTATTTCACCAAACCAGTTCAAGATCAGTTCAACTGACAAGTTCAGAACATCAGTTAGAAATCAATCAGTTTTCTAAACATGACAAGATTGTTCAAATGAAATCCAACTGTGCGCATTGAGGAAAAGCTTTTGTCCAGTCAAAGGACAATAATGGACATTGCAGCTGAGCTTAAAGCCAAAACATTCCAGAATGGCTGTCAGAAAGTACATACATATTTCGAGGAACTGATTCAAATTGCAAGGAACATATTTGATGAGTCTTAGGGTACGGTCTCATTGCCACTATAAATACAAGACCAAGATCATCAACATACAAGTGTGTGAATAATATACGAGTGTAAAAATCAAGAGAGAAAGGCGCGCTCAGCTTATATCAGTTTACAAGAAACAATCAGCCAGATTTTAGGGAACACTTCGAATTGCTATTAGCTTAGTTTAGAAGCACTTTTTCCTCATTGTGTGAGAAAACTTTCGTATTTTATTTGTAGATCAGTTCTCACACACGCACACACCATCACTCACATAAATACAGAGATTTGAGCTTTATCGAAAAGTTGAGTGAATCTTGTACAAAGACAATAAACTTGTGTATATAGTCTTTGACACATAGACGTTACACAGGTGTTGGCTTGAAGGTGCTGCGTTTAGTCTAGGCAGTAGTGTAAGTCCTAAACTGAGTCGGTTTTTACAAGGCGTTGTATAAATCAAAGTCTTCTAATAGATCCTACCCGATGTGGTAGAAGGGGTGACGCAGGAGCAATTTAAGTCTCCGAACATTCATAAACATATCTTGTGTAATTAACCATTAAACCATTGTTTTAAAACTGATTTGATCAATTCAAGATGTTATCAATTCAATTCTCACCATAACAGAACTGATATATGCAAGAACTGATCCCCCTTATATCAATTATTCAGTTTACACAAGTTAAAAGGCTTTGAAAATAGTTAGCTTTCTCAACGAAGCATTACTTCTAATTTTTTTTGCTTGGTTTAAAACAAAACTCGATTTAATTAATCGGTGTTTACATTCTTAGAACACGACCTATTACAGCTCATTAAAAATATTGTGTTTGAATCACTCTCGAAGATGTCAAAAACGATCCATCAATTTGTATTAGAGCTAGCTGTAATAAGAAGGACATTTGAAAGACGATATTTAAAAATGTGTTTAAAAATGTAATTTAAAATTGATTTCAAAATCCTCTTAAAAATTTTATATGAGTTTACCGTGAGAATAAAGAAGATTCTTGGATCTACAACTAACATTGTAGCCACTTCTCTCGACTCCGTAATCTTGTTGTTTTAGCTGCTTGCAAGGTTTTGAGTTCAAACTGACAGCAAAACAATTAAACTGATCGGTGGAAAAGATTTCAGTTGCCAGCCTACCAGTTCAGCTGATCAACAGACAAAACCCAGCTAATCTGAAATGTTGGATGATTAGGATCTTAATAATCAACAGTATACCGCCGCTTAATTGTCATATCAGATCAAAATAGACGATCAATGCAATTTAGCATCAGTTGAGTCGAGTTTGAGTCAGCTCGACCAGTTAGACAGCACATAGATCAAGTCCAAGGCAAATTAGCTGCTCTTCTGGAAAAAAAATACTAAATATCGTTGCAGCATTTCAAAGCATTCAAGGCAACCAGTTATTGGTATATCAGGTTCTATTATGAATAAACTAACTGATATTTGATATTGTTTAAAATTTGGTATTGTAGTAGCATTTCCCTTACACATGTTCGTGTGCTTAAATGTATGATACAAGGGACACTTATTTGATTAAGTAAACATCATGTTTATTAAGTTGGTTTGAATGTAGCTGAACTGATATTTCAGTTAATGTGTTGCCTAAAATGCTTAAACGATAAAAGATGCTAAAACTTCATGAAATCGCGTAAATGATTATAATTTTAAGGGTTAATTTTTAATTCAGTTCTTGAGAGGGAGGTTTCTCTAAAATTATTCCTCGAACTGAAAATTATTTTAAATCTTTTAATAGTTCTTGAGGGGGATTTTTTAACATTTTTTAAATATGCTATAAACTCTAACATGAAAATTTATTTTTATTTGTTTAAATGTTTTTAAATGTTTTTTATTCTCACAAAGGAGGAGAAATATTAAATGTTTAAAGTTTTTATTTTTTAAATCGCTTTAATTGATCAAGTTTTGTGATTATAAAAAAGGGGAGATCGTTGGAACATTTTAAGTTCGCAATCTTGATTATGATGTTAACAAAATTTGTTGTTTTGTTTCTAATGAATTTACCTAAGTGCGCAGAAGATGAAACTGATCAAGATTCAAACTGATTAGTTATCGAGCCAAAATTGAAGCTATCGAGAAGCAAAACAGAAAGAGCTAACTGATTGCCAAAACTGAATTAGTTCAACTAATATATCAAATACAAGTTCAACTAATTGTCCATCTGATAGGTGGTTCGGTAGAAGACCTTCAGAAGCCTGACTAGCTGATAAAGAGCCCAGTTGACCAGTTCAACTGAAGCGGTGAAATCAGTTCAGCTGACGAGCCAATTGATTTCACCACACCAGTTCAAGATCAGTTCAACTGACCAGTTCAGAACATCAATTAGGAATCAATCAGTTTCCAGAACACAACAAGCTTATTCAAATGGAATCTAGCTGTGCGCATTGATGAAAAGATTTTTCAAGTCAACGGACAATAATGGATGTTGCAGCAAAGCTTAAAGCCAAAACGTTCCAAAATGGCTGTCAGAAAGTACAAACATATTCCGATGAATGGATTCAAATTGCAACGAACATATTTGATGAGTCTTGGTGCACGATCTCATTATCTCTATAAATATCAGACCAAGATCATCAATATACAATTGTGTGAAAAATATACAATTGTAAAAATTAAGAGAGAAGGGCACGCGCAAAGCTGCTACTACTTAAATTATAATTCACCCAAGTATATGTTGTCTGCAAGTAATATTTTTCGTGAGTACGAGATCGATCCACAGAGAGGTTATTTTAAGTTTAAATTTATTAATTTATAAATTACCAAATTCAAGAATGAAGTTTACAATTTATAAATTTGTCAAGCCTCAAGGATTTATTCTTTGTTTATGTAATATTGTTCAACTAAAAGTAAAACAAAAGAAACTACCATAAATAATGGTTCCAAGAAAATTAAATAATTAAACACACATATAATATAATATAGTTCTCACTATATAAAATACCAAATTAACCGATATTTTATATATGATACCTATGATTATATATATAACTATATAAATATACAATTGCATAAAGTAAATGTTAAATTAAATCATTATTTTTCATTTAGAACAACCGGCAGAGCCACGGTATTGCCTAAATGAAATATATGATTTAAAAAGTTAGTTGAGATAAAGTAAATATTAGTTGCAGTAAAGTAAAAGTTAGATGCGAAAAATAAAAGTTAGTTGCGAGAAAGTAAAAGTTAGTTGCAGTAAAGTGAAAGTTAGAGGCGAAAAATAAAAGTTAGTTACGATAAAGTAAATGTTAGATTGTTAGATGTTAGTATTAAATCATATTATTGCATTTAGAACAACCCCCAGAGCCACGCTATCGTCTAAATGAAATATATGATATAATTATATAAATATATATATATATACACATATATAAATATAAAAATAATAATAATTGATGAAATATTTATTGTATCAAAATTAAACAACAAATCAAGATAACCACTTTAATGGTATCAAGCATTTGGTATAAATTGATAACAACAAATAATTCATTATTATAACTACAATAAAAAGAAGTTAGCTAAATGAATATAAATAAAAAAAGAATATACAAAATATTAACAATCTTACATCACCAAGAATTCATCTTCTTCACCTTGACATAATAGATTTAGCTTTCCATGAGCTTACTTTTGATCAACACTCATATTTGGGAAAATGAAAAATATGTTAGAACTTAGAACTTTTATACAAACACACTATATTTTACAATGGGATAGAATGATTCTCAAGCTAGCACAAAGCCTCTATTTATAGGCCAAATGAGAGAAAGGGTCAAAAATTTTATTAATGCCATGTAGTTGTAATAGTAGTTTTTGTCTCCTCCAACTTCAATTCCATGGCATTTCTTTCAATGCTATGTTCCACGACATTAATCACCGAATTTGACTCTGCTCAAAACAGCAAACATGTGGGGAATTGCCTGTAGATGATTGTGGCCTTTTGGTCCACCTCATTTGTTAAATATTGAAATAGTTATGATTTTTTTACTATATGCTGGTCATAGTAAAAGTAAATATGTCATCCTTTTGATATTTGCACAATTTGATCATCTTAATGAATTTTTTAGGCAATCATGTCTTCAGCAAAGTTGTAGAAAATTTCTCAAGAATTCCAAACATGTTTGAATCACCTCCATTTGAATTTTGTAGCTTGAGTTATCATTATTTTACCTACACGTAGAAAACCTGAAAATAAAACATATTTAGTAAAACATTTAAATATAAACAAACAATACTAAAATAACATAATTTTTAAATTTTATGAAACTTAAATTTTAAAATACAGGTTTTAACATATAATAAATTATTAATTTTAAGTTTCATCACAGCCCCACACTATCTTATTACTAGTCCCTTAGTAATAAAATAAAATTTATCAGAAAATCATAACCTAGATTCTTTATTCCTTTTATATATTCAAATATACAAACATATTCATTTTAAAAACAAAATCATATACCGATTTATATATATATTTATTTTTTCGTTTAATATAATAATATATAAATAGATGTGTTTTTATTATTATTCTTATTTTAACATAATATATAAAGTAACAATATATATATAAATAAAATTTTTAAATTTTTAATTTTTTTAATAATAATATAGTCAAAAAGATAATGCACACCACCCACCATAACATGTATAATATAAAAAATATTATTGTAAAAGCCTTAACTCCATTTATTCTTTCATGTCAAAATATTAAATGAATAGCTAGTTTTCACTCATTTAGTTGTAATGAATATTGTGGGGACCCGGACGCTAATTCAATTCTTAATCATCTTTGGGACTAATTACTCAATTATAATAAACATTGTCTAATTTTTTTTTATACCAGTGAATTCTGTAAATATCGTATACTGCAATGTACGGTAAGGATTTTCGATTTTGAATTCCTTTGATTTCTGTATTAATTATGATTCGATGATTATCGAAAGGAATGTAGTTGTTCCTTATGCATTCAGTTGATTACTGAAAATGAATATACCATGAGCTGATTTGTCAGTAGTAGGAGAAATGCTAAAGTCTTTCTACTTGAAATTCCTGATTTGCCTTATCAGGGAGAGTGATTTCCGCCTTGATTTGATACCAGGTACTGGTTTTATTTTAGAAGCCCGTACAGAATGATACTGATTGATTTTAAAGAATTGAAATATCAGTTAGAGGATTTGCTGACCGAAAGTTACATCTGATTGTGTGTTTCTCTGTAAAATACTTCAGTTCTGATTATGGGTTGATGAATCCGGTATTCAGAGGTATTCTGATGATTTTATGCCGTTTATCTATGATATTTTGTGATATACTCATGGCATATGACTGACTAAATCGAATATCTTGTATTGAAGTATCTGAGAACTGAAATCGTTGTATACAGAAATTGTTCAGATATGAATCTTGATTGAAACAGATTGTATTCCGAGTATGTGATATCCGAATATGGTATACCAATTGATATAAGCACAGCTGAGGCAGTGATCGGTGGCTGAGAATGATACCGATGTCAGAAACTTCTTTATTTTCTTGCTTGAGTTTAACAGATTATTGTATATGACTGTTGTTTTGAAATTGCTTGCGAATTGTTATTGTTCTAAAACAGTATTTAAGACAGATTATATTTTTTGGGGGACATTACATCCGAAGATGATATAGCAGTTGATCTAAACAAAGTCGAAGATGTGATACAGATTATTTGGAACCGTTGAGAGTATATACAGTTCCAGCCGAATCAGAGCTGATTTTGAAAATTAAAGCAGTCTAGAAGTTTAATCAGAATGTTGAGAACTCGGATTCGATAATCAAGACAGGGTGTCGATCAGAATATCAGGTAGGTGATACTGTATTGTATGTGAATAACCGACTTTTTTTTGCCGAATATTTCGAATCTGAAATGACAGATATAGTCAGAAGCGCACGGTAGTCGATTCAGTATTTATTCTGGTGACAGAAAATGTATGATTATTCAAAAAGACAGTTTTGATATAAAGAGGAGATCTGTTGTAGCAGAGTTTGTACTGAAATGTATGCATCGTCGACAGATGCGCGGTGTCTTTTTTTTTTTTTAAAGATCTCCTCTGTTTATGCAATTTCAAAACAACAGTCATATACAATAATCTGTTAAACTCAGGCAAGAAAATAAAGAAGTTTCTGACATCGGTATCATTCTCAGCCACCGATCACTGCCTCAGCTGTGCTTATATCAATTGGTATACCATATTCGGATATCACATACTCGGAATACAATCTGTTTCAATCAAGATTCATATCTGAACAATTTCTGTATACAACGATTTCAGTTCTCAGATACTTCAATACAAGATATTCGATTTAGTCAGTCATATGCCATGAGTATATCACAAAATATCATAGATAAACGGCATAAAATCATCAGAATACCTCTGAATACCGGATTCATCAACCCATAATCAGAACTGAAGTATTTTACAGAGAAACACACAATCAGATGTAACTTTCGGTCAGCAAATCCTCTAACTGATATTTCAATTCTTTAAAATCAATCAGTATCATTCTGTACGGGCTTCTAAAATAAAACCAGTACCTGGTATCAAATCAAGGCGGAAATCACTCTCCCTGATAAGGCAAATCAGGAATTTCAAGTAGAAAGACTTTAGCATTTTTCCTACTACTGACAAATCAGCTCATGGTATATTCATTTTCAGTAATCAACTGAATGCATAAGGAACAACTACATTCCTTTCGATAATCATCGAATCATAATTAATACAGAAATCAAAGGAATTCAAAATCGAAAATCCTTACCGTACATTGCAGTATACGATATTTACAGAATTCACTGGTATTTGCAGAAGTCAAACTCAGACAACACAAGTACAACACAGTATAACTCAATCTCATTCTCACTTCATTGCAGTATACGATATTTACAGAATTCACTGGTATCAATCTTTCCCCCAAAAGATAAAGAAATCAATACTACAGTATATACAGACCCAATAGAATAAAGCATATGCCAATGCAATTCATACAGAATCATGTATAAGATGTACGAGAATCTCCCCAATACATATGGAACAAAATCATATTAGATACCTGTCACTACATCATCACGTGCATCCTGGATTTGTTCCTTGGTCACTACCACCAGACGCCTCTGCTCCCTGGAATCTTCGGGAAGCTCTCTGTGGACATACTCTCGCAAAATGTCCTGACTGTCGGTAGATACGGCAACTACCAAATACTCCTTGGCATTGCTCAGTGGGATGTCTTCCTGCGCAAGTCCTGCAATAAACTCCAGTATAACTCGGGCTAGAACCACTGGAGTTAGATGAACCGCTCGGTCCGCTCCTTAATTTCTTAAACTGTTTCTTTCGGGCTTTCAAATAGTCTTTCTTTTCACCACTACTACTACCAGTCTCGATTCTGGGAGGTAGTTGTTGTGGTCTCGGTGTTAGAAGAACATACGGAGCTTCCTTTTGTCTCATCAGAACTGTTTCTGCTTTTTTGGCTCTGTTCAGAGTATCAGCAAAATTATTCGATTGTTTCACATTTACCAACGTATGGATCTCCGGATTCAATCCCTGGATGAACTGATCAGACATAGCTGCATCATTTCTAGCCACGTGAGGGGCAAAACGTAGCAAAGTGAAGAACTGGGCCAAATACTCATCAATATTTAACTGACTCTGTCTCAGATCTGCAAAATCTGCACTTTTATCCTGTCTGTATGATAAGGGGAAGAATCTTTGATAAAATTCAACTTTAAAAATTTTCCACGGAATCACTGAACTACGCTGTTCTAAGGCTTCTTTGGTTACCAGCCACCAACTCCTTGCAACTTCCCGTAACTGATGCCCAACTAATCTAACTCTACAATCATCTGTAAAACCAAGAAATTCAAAAAGCATTTCTATGTCCTCTAGCCAATTCTCACAATCATCAGACGTCTCAGTATCCTTCAGAATCGGCGGTTGAAATGACTGAAACTGTTTCAACTATATTTCCATCGGAATTTCCAACTCATCTATCTGATCCACCGCAGTACTACCTCTTTCTGGAATTCTTCGAGGAGGTATATCTGATTACCAAAAGCATTAGTAACCAAATACAACAAACCTGTTTCAGTCCTCCTCTGATCATCTTACTGCTGATCAAGAATAGGTTCTAATTCATTCTTAATAATACACGTTACAATCATATCAAATAGTCAAGTAAACATGTATTATATAAAGCAGTAACACATGCTAGCAATCACAAGCAAGGAAAAAAAACTCAATCTACCCCGCTCATTCTCCTCTATCTCAGTCCAAGAAACCTATTGTTCTAGGACCTAATGCTCTGATACCACCTGTTGTGGGGACCCAGACGCTAATTCGATTCTTAATCATCTTCGGGACTAATTACTCAATTATAATAAACATGGTATAAATTTTTTTTTTAAATACAAAGCGGAAACAGTTATGTAAATCAATCTGAATTACATATTAAATATGAACATACAAGTCCTGTATTGTCTACAATAATCCAACTAGGTTCAATTACATATCAGTGCTGACTCCTAATTTATTTCTGAGCTCGGATCTCCACGCTATCTAGTCCAGCCTCGTTCTCTTCTTGACCCTGATCCTGTCCCACCTGTTGTCATGCACACATACAAACAAGATAACAGCCGGATAACTCCGGTGAGAATTACATTCCCAGTATAAATCATGTATACATGCAATCATATAAACAATATAAAAGCATATACAGATATTCATAACATGTATCAAAATTGGAACATGAATCGAATATTCGTAGCATGTATCATAATCCGAAACATGAATTAATATCAACAATAACCCTTACTCTAAACATGTACCATAATTAGGAACATAAATCCACATCAATCAATGAATCAATATCCGTAACTCTTAAACTCAGAATAGACTCAATCGTAGTCTAGGGATCCCGATTCCCAGACGTTGGCATTCCATATCAATCACCAGTAATAGAAGAAACTCCAATTCTATCCACATTGATATGGTATCGATCACCAGTAATAAAAGAAACTCCAATTCTATCCACATCGTTGCCAATCGTCCAGTGCCCTATGCGTGATGGACATTGGTATTTTTGCCAATTTACTATCTTGTGACATCGTGCAATGTGCCCGTGGCGATCCCGCAACTATCAGGTACTTTTGTCACAAGATCACTCGACTAATACCTGCTTTCTATACATTCATAGAACAAGCATATCTAGTCAAATCAATGAACATAATAATAAGAGGTATGTGATTTAGGGAAACTCAAGTATATCATACTATACTCGAGTCGATCTCCTAGTACCACATTGACTTATACCTTTCTCCTCTCGGTCTGACGAAGACGAAGTCTCAAACTCAACTCTGTCCATCTTCAGTCTGACTCTGTCGAAGCTTTGGACTCACTGTATGTCGATATCAATCTAGCAATAACAATATCGAATATACTGTATCAATGTATAACTCAATTTAATACCTAATCTGATTGATATCACGACACCATAATAACATCTCAATCAATACTGAATCTGATCAATATCAATTCACTGATGTTTCGACGGCATGATAACACAACCTCGATAACCCCGTCCATTTTAACATCACATATATAATAATACGGCTCATAATCAATATCAGATAAAATCAGAACCTAATCGAATTCGGTTTCAACGGCATAACGGTACCATATAAATATACCACGCAATATAAATCAACAGATATCAATTCCTGTAACTCATACTCGATAACAATACAAATTTGATATCAAATCTCAACCAAATCGTCTCCGAAAATCATAAAAAATGCATACACAGTATGTTCTTCGATCTGACTTCAATTATATACTGAGTAGTATATCCAGGACACCATATATCAGTCAAATCACAATTCCCCCAATATCATAATCTCAAACGATATCAGAATTCAATAAAACTTACGTTCCGTTGTAGCTGTCGTTGCTAGGAACACGATACCGAAGTCGGATTACAATTCGAACGGACGGATTTCTCTCGAATTGAATTCTATGATTAAGACTTGAAAATCTCCCCAATCCTTCTCGGTTTTCCTTTCCCTGTTCTGAAGGATTTGAAGACTCTTGTATATATATATATACACGTTGCATGTAAGGGGCAAGTGGCACTTTTTCATTCTGCATGACTCGCGCATATGCGCGCCCAAGCCCCGCGCATATGCGCCGAGAGTTCTATCCGAATATTTATCAGCTCGCGCATATGCGCATCCTCTATTCGCGCATATGCGCGGGACCTACTGTCTCGGTATTCTACCACTCGCGCAGATGCGCGACTTCACCCCGTGCATGTGCGCCCAACTCTCTGCCTCCCTCGCGCATGTGCGCGGCTCACGTCGCGCATGTGCGCGCAATGTTCTGTTATAGCTTCTTGGCTAGTGGACACCTCGCGCATATGCGCGGGGTCTTCTGCCCGTTCCGCGCATGTGTGCGCACTAGGTCGCGCATGTGCGCGAATGGCACCTCCCTCGCACATACTTCGCGTCTTTCCCGGTCTAATCCATTCCGTCTATATTTACCTTAATTAATTCATAAATCATTTCAGATTAATCTCAGATTATAGTAAATAAAATCTCGGGCATTACAAATATTAACTCTCATTGAAAAAAGCTAAGTATTAAAGAAGACCATTAAATAAACTAATATTGAAAATAAAATAGGAAAATTTACAAAGAATAAAATCCTCTTTCTTTTGTTTCTTTTCTCTTTTTTTTAAATAACGTAACTGCAAAATTTTACAATAACATAAAATTTTTTATCCAAACATTTTACCATAAATATCTATATATATAAAAATATTATATAACGGATACGTTCGACTACCTTTGAAACTTATCTAGCACAAACAAATCTTTTTGTTTTTTTGTTTTTAAAAACACATTGATAGTTGTTTTTACAACACATTGATAGTACATCAATGAAATCTAGAAAAAAATAAATAAATTACAATGAATAAAGTACTTTGCAGTCCGTTATTTATTTACATCTTTTTTTTTGAATAAATATTTCTTTAGGGGAGTATATTCTTGTAATTAACCATTTTTTAATAATCAATAAAAGTTTATTAATTGTTTTCACATTTCTCACAACTTACTCTCAAAAGATGTGTGAGTATATATTATACTTTTACAAAAAGAATTCTTTCAATTATATATGTTAACAA
This sequence comes from Primulina tabacum, assembly GCF_025594145.1. NCBI lineage: Eukaryota > Viridiplantae > Streptophyta > Magnoliopsida > Lamiales > Gesneriaceae > Primulina > Primulina tabacum. Next base: position 16,391,659 of record NC_134558.1, read on the forward strand.
CCATACAAACCATATCTTTTAACTATATCCTCATAAAAATTTTAGAAATTATTTTATTTTAAAACACACACAATTATATATATATATAAATAAATAAACACATCTATTATACATTTTATAATAATTGATCAAATATATATATTTATGTATGTATAAATTAGTACATATGAAAAACTAATTTTTCTTGTAGTCTGTAATTTGAATATAATGAATATTAAAATCTAGTGTATTGTGATTTTTCAATAATTATTATATAATGCGTCTCAGGTGCATTTTATTGACACCTTACTCGACATTGAATTAAAAATTATTAATATTATTACTATATATAAGTATATATTTTAATTTTCATATAAAAAAACTAAGAGGAGGAGAAGAAGAAGAAATTATTCATATCATAAAAAAAACATTAAAGCATACCGTTGAATGACAAGTTTAGCATCACATGAATTTTCTTTTCTTACTCTTGGATGTTGGCCAATTAAGTTGAGATAAGAATAGATCTGGTTCATAACTAAATCCTTGTAGTAAATCAATTAGTTCACCTTCACTTGTAGCATAAACTAACATCCTTCGTGAAGCTAATGAAAGAAATCCATGTTCCACAACATCATCAAGAAACGATAACATTTTATCATAATAGTTGTTAATATTTAACAAACCAATTGGCTTACGATGGATATTTAATTGTGCCCATCAAACAGTATGAAATATTTCCTCTAAAGTACCGAAACCTCCTGGCAAAGCAATGAAAGCATCTGAATATTCAATCATTTGAGTAATTCGTTTATACACGTTGTCCACCTTCATTTCTTCTCCTATTGTTGGTCCAGTAAGACTGGCTAAGGTAATCGGAATAATGCCTAAGACTTCACTTTCAACTGCATGCGCAGCTTTTGCAACTTTTCCCATGAGACCAACTTCACCACCACCACATACCAAATGAATCTTTTTTTTAGCAAGTGTTATGCCAAAATTTTCTGCTACTTCATCATAAATTGAATATTTTCCTGCACTAGATCTACAAAATACACAATATTTTTTATTTTACTTACCGTGGATGTTGACATATTTAGAAATATGTTTTCTGTAATTGTTAGATCACAGAATATGAATTTATAAGCGTACCATGCCAAAAGTCAATATTTGAACAGAAAATTATTATTAATAAAAGAAAATAAAAATGACATAAAATTAAAACAGATATATACAGCGTAGTTGTGATTGTGGCTCACATCTTCCTCTGATTTTACGTTCTGTAAACGACTTCAACGCCTTCTATGAGTCGAGGATGTGCTTCCCATCCAATTTTCTTTAAATTGACAAATATGGTCTTTTAACGTCAGATTCCCAAGACTAAATATAGTGTGTATATATATATATATTACTTATCAAAATAGATATGTGTTACAACAGTATGATCTTTGTAAGGCTGATTCCACATTCCATATTGATATTTCTCATGTTGAAATTGCCACCATAGTTTAAGAAGTTCATTTTGCACGTACCCACTAGAATGCGTATCAAGAACCTCTAGAAAATTATCCAAAGGCTCTTTACTCACACCATTCTTAATGAATAAAATTGTATCTTCTCTATTCATTCATGTCATTCCAACATTTTTGCAGTTCCCCTTACAAGTCCACCTTTTACATTTATGACTTCCACCTATACGTTTAGCTCTTCGCTTTTTGGAATATGTGCTTTTAGCAAATCCTGGCATATGTCTTATTATTATTTCCCTTGCTTCCCCCAACCAATCGGACTTTTGCTTCAATTATCAAACAGACATCATTCGATATGCCATAAGACATCATCCACCTTAGTCGCTCACATCTAGCTTTATATATTTTTTTCAGCGCATTATCAGGTAAACAAGCAAAATATTTACGAAGATTCATAATACACGCATCCATAGTTTTTATAATTTTTATTATTATTATTATAATATATATATATCAATTATTTTGGGAAAACTGAAGAAACCGACTTAAACAGTCACGGAATACCGTTATCTGCCACTTAACCGGGAAATGAACTAGAATCTGCAAAAAAAATTGAAAATATCAAACAACTTTGGTAGATCATATAAAGGCATAAACTCATCATTAAGAATTTTATTTTCTATAAAAGGCTTAAGTCTTTGCCCATTAACTTTAAACACGTCATTATTTTTAGGATTTCCATTATCAACAGCACCATGAGGATAAACAAATTTAACTATAAATGGTGCTGACCACCTCGATCTTAGTTATCCTGGAAATAAATGCAAACGAGAATTATAAAGTAGAACTTTTTGTCCAATTTCAAATGACTTTCTCATAATATTTTTATCATGAAAGGCTTTAGTTCTATCTTTATAAATCTTTGAATTTTCATATGCATCATTTCTTAATTCTTCAAGTTAATTTAATTGCAATTTTCTTAATTTAGATGCATCATCTAGATTCATATTAAATGCTTTAATTGCCCAATAAGCTTTATGTTCAAGTTCAACTGGTAAATGAAAATCCTTACCAAACACTAACCTATATGGTGACATCCCTAATGATGTTTTAAATACAGTTCTATATGCCCATAATTCATCAGTTAACTTTAAAGACCAATCTTTTCGATTTGGATTAACTGTTTTTTCTAAAATTTGTTTGATTTCTCTATTTGCAAGTTTAACTTGACCATTACATTGAGGATGATATGGGGTAGATACTTTATGTGTCATGTCATATTTTCTTAACAAAGAAGAAAATGATTTATTTATAAAATGACTTCCCTCATCACTAATTATTGCTCTAGGTATTCCAAATCGGCTAAAAATATTTTCTTTTAAAAATTTATAACAACTTTATGATCATTAGTTCTACATGCAATTGCTTCAATCCATTTTGAAACGTAATCAACAGCGACTAAAATATAGGTAAATCCAAAAGATAATGGAAATGGACCCATAAAATCTATCCCCCAACTATAAAATATTTCAATAATTATGATTGGATTTAAATGCATCATGTTTCGTTTTGAAATTGATCCCATGTTCTGACAGTTTTCCCAAGATTTGCTAAATGTGTATCTTTGAATAAAGACGGCCAATAAAATCCACATTCTAAGATTTTTATAGTTGTTTTATTGGATGAAAAATGACCTCCACATGCTTCAGAATGACAAAATTTAATAACATTACTTAGTTCATTGTCGGGTATGTATCGTCAAAAAATTTGGCCAGGACAATACTTAAACAAATAAGGATCATCCCAATAAATTTTTTTTACTTCTATCAAGAATTTATTCTTATCCTATGAATTCCAATGAGAAGACATTTTATTTGTCACAAGAAAATTAACAATGTTAGCTGTAATGCCCGAATTTTGAAAAAATGTGGCAGTAGTTGTGATGGTTCTTGGCTTTACGTTATGGTATGAATGGTAATGAATGTTATAGAATAGAATAGATAATGGAGGGGTAGAATCAAAGGTGGAATTTGAGCTAAATAGGTACTGGAGGTGCAGAAACGGTATGAAAAATGTGGCAGTAGTTGTGGTTTTTAGCATAATGTTTTGTATATTGATCCAATTGATGTTAGGCCTCTTTCATTAGAAAGATAAGACATAAGGCTATAACTTTCATGTTTTGAGTTTTGTTCAAATCATTAGGAAAAATGAGCCAAAAGCGCCCTGAAGTGTGTCGTGCGTATCGTCGTTCCTACAAATGAGCATAACTTTTTATTCAGGCCTTCCCAAACCTCAAAACACATGTTGGGAGATTGAGCATAACTTTTTACTCAGACCTTCAAATGACATGAGGCCAATTGGAGATGAAAGACAAGACATAAGGCTACAACTTTCCTGTTTACCACTTTTTCTAATTCGGTAGGGAAGAGGCGTTTCAGAAGCGATCTTTACAGTAGCTGTGCGCAGAGCGACGCCCGAGCGATAAGAAACGGCCGCCCGAGCGCCACTGCTTCTGAATTTTTGAGTTGTGGGCAGTAATTTCGGCGCTAGGGCGGTAATATGTGACCGCTCGAGCGCCCAACAAGTTAAAAAGCGTGTTTTGAGGTTTGGGAAGGCATAAAATCGAATGGGATCATCTTTTCATTCATTTTCCTTCTCCTTCTTTTCTCTCCATTGGTTTAGAGCTAGGGTTCTTCATTCTCCTTCAATCCAATTTCTTCCAAGACATTAATCTTTGATTGAAGCCTTAATATTTTCTTGGAGATTTGAAGTTCTTCTCCTCAAGAGTTTATAAGCAAGGTAGGAAAGCTTATTTCCTTGGTTTAGTGATTGAAGGGAAAACAATATGTTGTTTGGTTTGAGTGTTAAGGTAAAGTTGTTAATATAATGATTGATGGTATTATTATTGTATGTATTGATTTTTTTAAAAGAAATGGAATTGAAGGTAAGGGCAAAGTAAAGGAGCTAACTCTTTAGCACGCATGTCATGTGTTTGATAAGATGATTCAATAAATGTTTTTATGACATTTTACGGTTAAGAAATTTACGGATCATAATTCGAAGCAGTATTGAATTAATTATGAATTTTGAACAGAAACTACTTAGTTTTGATAGATGACCAAAGTTCTTGAGTTATAGTAGAATTCAAAGGTTCAAGACTTCTCATCTACACATTTCGATCTTCTTTTGGTAATATTTGAAAGGTATGTTACGGTCGGTAACATAAGAGGTAAAAGTATCATTTTTATTTTAAATTGAAAACTCTATGGCTCGATGAACTATTGGTGATTTGATGATGATTGTTGTATTGAGATGAATTGATTATGATATCGAAATGATGATATTGATTTGCATCATTATATTGCATATTGAGCCACTTTTTGATTCAGGTTTGATATGGCGGAGGTCGCCTTGATTTATTGATTTGTTGGATGTATGGGGCTATAGTTGAGTTGGCATAGTGTATGCGGAGGTCGCTGCTATGGCCTGAACACTCTCTATAGGCGCACCATAGTCCTGGGATTGTAGAACACAGCACCCCACCCCGAGCGGATGAGTCGGTGGATGTTGCTGGGTGATTCTATTCCCTTGGGTACCCTATGATCAGATGATTCACTTGATCTTGAGATTTATTGATAGCCCACAGCTTCTAATCATGCATTGCATTATATTGCATCTTTATGAATTTTATATGAGATATTTGAAATGTTAATTCTCATATGTTATTGATTGTATCATACTGGGTTTATACTCACCGGCACGTTGGCTACCTCTTGTTTTCATGTGCTTGACGGTAGGTTAGGCGAGGTTTGGGATGCCAAAGTCCAGCTCCAGGCGAGGAGATACGAGTTAGAGTGGGATTCTCGGGTCTTAGGAGCTATGTGATGATGTTTGGATTTCTTTGGTTCACTACTTTTTGTTGGCATGTTGAAATTATATTTCAAACATCTGAGACCATTAAATTATTTTGACGATGTTTATGTGAATTTGTGAACCTACAAATTATGTATTTACTAAATCATTTAGTTTGTTACAATTATAATTATTAGTATTAGATATCGGACCCGGGGCCCCACATTAGGTTGTATCAGAGCGTAAGATATTTGGGAACAGGGTAGATCGAGTCAGTTTGAATTACTTGATCATGTGATATATTTGTTAGCATTTTCATTGTGCTATGATGTGAAATACATGATTTAAATTGAGATATTATATTGTGGAGTTTTATTCGAGATTTTTGAGATTGTTGAGTCTCAAGAGCCAGAGATGATTGATACAAGATTGAGATGATTATGATATTGTGATTTTATATGTGTTTGATCTATTTTATATCAGACATGGCTACTCGAGGTAGAGGTCGTGGTAGACCTAGACAGGACATACCAGTGGCACAAGATCAGGGCAGTGCTACTCATACTCAGATGGATATAACTCCGACTCCGATGGAGATACTGTTAGCCAGATTTCAGTCTTTGCACCCACCGATGTTGAAGGGTAACGAGAATGCATTAGAGTGTGAGAACTGGTTGGATAATATGGATCAATTATTTGAATCTCTTGAGTCTCCAGATGATCGTAAATCAAATTAGTTGTTCATCAGTTATTGGATGTTGCTAAGAGTTGGTGGATAATGACCAAGAAAGCTTTAGAGGGTCGAGGTACGATTGTTACCTGGAATATTTTTAAATCTGAATTTTATCAGCGTTTCTTTCCTACCTCTTATAGAAAAGATATGGGAGCCTTGTTTGCAAATTTAAAGCAGGGAAATCTGAATATTGAGGACTATGTTGCCAAGTTCTCGAATTTAATGAGATTTTCTCCTCATGAAGCATCCGATGAAGAAGCTAAGGCCGATCATTTCATAAATGGTCTTAATCCTGATATATTTACCCTTGTTAATACTGGAAGGCCTAACACTTTTGCTGAGGCTCTTGATCGAGCCAAGGGAGCTGAAACTGGAATCATTAGGCAGAGAGGTTCTCAGTATTCGCAACGACCCCAACAGCCACAGTTCCGACAGCAGTTCAGACAGGGTAATAGTGGCAACATAAGAGAGCAGTTTAGGGCCAGAGGGAAGCAATTTAAGAGGCATGGCAGTAATTTTTTGAATTCTAGTGGATCGAGACAGTCTGGTTCAGTTCAGAGCACTGGTTATTCAGGCACAACTTGTGGTCAGTGTGGTGGTAGACATTATACCGATCAGTGTAGAGGAATCTCGTGAGCTTGCCACTTGTGTAACCAGGTGGGACACTATGCTCGAGTGTGTCGTAATCGTGGCAGTGAAATATCTCAGAGTGGGAGATCATCGAGACAGAGACCTCACCAGAATCGTCAGACCCCTACAGTTCATCCTTATCAGCAATCAAACCGGTCAGATCAGAACAAACATAGTGGTGGCCACAGGGTAGGACGGCCACCTAGGCAGCAGGCTCGAGTTTTTGCACTCACTGAGGATGAGGCACATAATACTCCAGATAATATTATTGCAGGTAATTGTTTTCTTTCAAGTTATCCTGCTTATGTTTTGATGGATACTGGTGCGTCACATACTTTCATAGCTGAGCACTTTGTCTCGTTGCATTCATTGCATTCTATGCCATTATCATCTACATTATCTATTTCTACTCCACTTGGCAAAGTGATGAGGTCAGCAGAAATGATAAGTGGTTGTGAATTTTGTTATGAGGATAATGTCATTGAGATTGATTGCATTGTGTTGGAGATGTCTGATTTTGACTACATAGTTGGTATTGACATGTTGACAAGATACAGGGCTACTGTAGATTGTTTTCAAAAGATTGTTAAGTTTAGGCCTGATATGACAGATCACTGGACATTCTATGGTAAATGTTCTCGAGCTAAGATTCCTTTGATATCTGTTTTTTACATGACTCGTTTGTTGCAGAAAGGAGCCGAATGTTTCTTGGTTTATGCAATTGATATTTCAAGGTCAGTACCTAACTTGGCTGATATTCCAATTGTTAGTGAATTTTCAGATGTATTTCCAGATGAAATTCCAGGATTTCCTCCAGTCCGAGAGATTGAGTTCAACATTGAGTTGATGCCAGGTACACAGCCTATTTCTAGAGCTCCTTATAGGATGGCGCCAATTGAACTAAAGAAACTAAAGGAACAACTTGAGGATCTCTATTGGCTAAAGGATATATAAGACCAAGTGTTTCACCTTGGGGTGCTCCAGTTTTATTTGTGAAGAAGAAAGACGGGTCTATGAGGCTTTGTGTCGATTATAGACAGTTGAATAAAACCACAGTAAAGAATAAATATCCTTTGCCAAGGATTGATGATCTCTTTGACCAGTTGCAGGGTTCTTCAGTATATTCTAAGATTGATTTAAGATCCGGATATCATCAGTTAAGAGTAAGAGAGACAGATGTGCCTAAGACTGCTTTTCGTACCAGGTATGGGCATTTTGAATTTTTGGTTATGCCTTTTGGGTTGACCAATGCACCTCCGGTATTTATGGATTTGATGAACCGTGTGTTTCAAAGGTATATAGATCAATTTGTTGTGATCTTCATTGATGATATTTTTATTAATTCAAAATCTGAAATTGAGCATGCCGAGCACTTGAGAGCTGTTTTGCAAATTTTGAGAACTGAAAAGTTGTATGCTAAATTATCGAAATGCGAGTTTTGGTTGGATAGAGTGGTTTTCCTTGGACATGTGATTTCAAGTGCCGGTATATTAGTTGATCCGAGTAAAGTTGAGGCAGTCATCAATTGGTCTAGACCGACATCAGTTCCTGAGGTACGTAGTTTTATGGGATTGGCAAGCTATTATCGCAGATTTATTGAAGGATTCTCACAGATTGCGAGGCCAATTATCCAGCTGACACAAAAGAATGTACCATTTATTTGGTCGCAAGCATGTGAGGCTAGTTTTGTTGAACTTAAGCAGAGATTGACTAGTTCTCCAGTTCTGACTATTCCATCAGGTGTAGGAGGATTTACAGTGCACACTGATGCTTCACATCAAGGACTAGGTTGTGTATTAATGCAGCATGGCCGTGTGGTTGCCTATGCTTCACGACAGTTGAAGCCACATTAGTCTAGATACCCAGTGCATGACTTGGAACTAGTAGCAGTGGTTTTTGCCTTAAAGATTTGGCGTCACTACTTGTATGGAGAGAAATTTGAGATATTCACTGATCATAAGAGTTTGAAATATCTATTTTCACAAGCGGAGCTGAACATGAGACAAAGACGTTGGTTAGACTTGTTGAAAGACTATGATTGCGAAATAAAATATTATCCAGGCAAGTCAAACGCAGCAGCTGATGCTTTGAGAAGAAAAGCAGAGCCAGAGTTGTTTGTAAAGATTAAAGAGGCTCAAAGGTTAGATCAAAGCATTCAGAAATCAGTTGAACTCGTCAGATCAGGACATCGATCAGAATTTCAGTAAGTTCAGTGTACACCCTGGAATTAAAAAGATGTACAATGATTTGAAGAAACAATTTTGGTGGAAAAGAATGAAATCTGACATAGCAGAATTTGTATCTCGTTGTTTGAATTGTCAACAAGTGAAAGTAGAAAGAAAACGACCAGGAGGTCTTTTGCATAGCTTTAAGGTTCCAGAATGGAAGTGGGACCATATCACCATGGACTTTGTCACGAAATTGCCGAGGTCGTCGAGGGGTTACGATTCAATTTGGGTTATCGTTGATAGATTAACCAAGTCTTCATGTTTTATTCCTTATCAGATGACATATAGGCATGATCAGATGGCCAGATTGTATTTCAGAGAAGTTTTGAGATTGCATCGTGTGCCTAAGTCCATTATATCAGATCGTGATCCCAGATTTTCTTCTCATTTTTGGCAGAGTATACAAGAGGCCCTTGGTACTCGTTTGCATTTGAGTACAACCTATCATCCTCAGACAGACGGATAGTCAGAACGTTCTATTCAGACATTAGAGGATATGCTGAGAGCTGTAGTTATGGATTTTGGCATTGGTTGGCAGGATTGTTACCACCTGTCGAGTTTTCTTATAACAATAGTTATCAAGTGAGCATTGGAATGTCACCATTTGAAGTACTATATGGCAAGAAGTGTCGATCTCCTCTGTATTGGGACGATTTATCTGAAGCACCAATTGTAGGACCTGATATGATAAGAGATGACAGAGAAGGTGAAATTGATTCAGAGTCGTATGAGAGCTGCTCAGGATAGATAGGCGTGACAGATTTTTTCTGAAAATATCTCCTTTCCGTGGTACAGTTAGATTTGGAAAGAAGGGTAAATTATCACCGAGATTCATAGGTATGTATGAGATTTTGTAACGTGTTGGTGATTTGGCTTATAGATTAGCTCTTCCTCCTGCGTTATCTGGTGTTCATGATGTTTTTCATGTGTCCATGTTGAGGAAATATCATCCATTGTAACGCCCCAGATTCGACGACTGTCCTCACTGTACCACGACGAGTCTTTCCAGCGTGCTTATGTCCTCACTCACACGCACCTTGGGAAACTTCCCAGGAGGTCACCCATCCCAAAATTGCCCCAAGTCAAGCACGCTTAACTTTGGAGTTCTTATGTGATGAGCTACCGAAAAGAAGATGCACCTTCGTGATATGAGTAGTACAAATCAAATCTTTTAAGCCCTCTTCAACTGTACAGTCCATTACATTGAACAGTCTCGGAATCCCTCTCATTCCCGTGTGGGTTAGGTTCATTCATGTTCCCTTCACCTAGAAGCCTGCCAGGAGCCGCTCATTGTCCGTGCAACTGATGGCACCGGCGATCACCCCCCGCCCTCTTCGGCCCCGGGCCTCACATGCCCAGCAGCTTCCGCTTGGTTCGTCCCCGAACCACACCGTACTAAGAGAGGTCGGCTCTGATACCACTACTTGTAACGCCCCAGATTCGACGACTGTCCTCACTGTACCACGACGAGTCTTTCCAGCGTGCTTATGTCCTCACTCACACGCACCCTGGGAAACTTCCCAGTTGGTCACCCATCCCAAAATTGCCCCAAGTCAAGCACGCTTAACTTTGGAGTTCTTATGTGATGAGCTACCGTAAAAAAAGATGCACCTTCGTGATATGAGTAGTACAAATCAAATCTTTTAAGCCCTCTTCAACTGTACAGTCCATTACATTGAACAGTCTCGGAATCCCTCTCATTCCCGTGTGGGTTCGGTTCATTCATGTTCCCTTCACCTAGAAGCCTGCCAGGAGCCGCTCATTGTCCGTGCAACTGATGGCACCAGCGATCACCCCCCGCCCTCTTCGGCCCCGGGCCTCACACAGATCCTTCTCATGTACTTACACCCGATGAGGTTGAGTTAGATCAGAATTTGAGCTACATTGAGAGACCGATTCAGATTCTAGACAGAAAAGATAAACAACTCAGAAATAAATTGATACCATTGGTTAAAGTACAGTGGAGCAGACATGGTGTAAGGCCCGAGATTTTAATTACCGTAATCCGAGATTAATATTAAATGATTTATTTGTTAATTGAGATGATTATGGATGAAACGGATCAGACCGGGAGAGCCGAAAGAAGATTTGACATGAGGTGCAAGAAGAGTCCCCGCGCACATGCGCGTCATAATGCGCGCACATGCGCAAGATGGACAGAAGGCCCCGCGCATATGCGCGAAGTGAGTGCGCGCATATGCGTGAGCATTTGTTACCAACGTCCAGAGAGCCTAGCGCATATGCGCGGAAGGCGTCGCGCATATGCGCGAGCTGCCGAGAAGTGATGTGCGATGACCAGTAGGTCTCGCGCATATGCGCCGGTTGATGTCGCGCATATGCGCGAGACGTGTTTTATGAAGGATGATCCACTTGGCTTCAGCATGCATCGTTGATGTGTATATATATATATATACAATGCAATTCCCTTTATAATTTCGCAAGAAAACCGAGAAAAGGGTCAGGGGAAAGTGATAGAAAATCCTTACGCCTTTTGTGAGAAATTCGTCCGTCCGATTTTAAATCCGACTTCAGTACTGTGTTCCTATCGACGTAGGCTACAACTGGACGTAAGTTTTACTACGTTTTGATATGTTTTGAAATTATGATATTGTCAGAATTAAAGGAAATTCATATATGATGTTCTTGACATGTTAGACATCATAGAATCGAAGTCAGATTAAGAAACGGACTGATTAAGTAATTGTTATGATTTTTGGAATTGATTGATTGAGATTCGATATCAGATTTGTATTGTTATTGAAATTATGAGTTGCACCGATATTGATTATGAGTTCTGGTATTATATCTGTGGTGTTGAAATTGACGGGATTATCGAGACTGTATTGGTATGCCAGTCGAAACATCTGTGGGTGGATATTAATCAGATTCAGTAGTGACTTCGATTATATCGTGATGTCATCGATATGGATTAGATTGTGTCTTGATTCGATATTGATCAGATTATGTTTGATTTGTATATTGATCAGAACAGGCTTTGAAGTAAGCGGTATATTGACACGGTCTATTTGATACTGTTATTTCAGATTGGGTATGGACAGAGTTGACTTCAATACTTCGTCTTCGTCGGACCGAGAAGATAAAGGTATTAATTAATGTTGAGTTGGGATTGCACAACTCGAGTGAGGTTTGGCTCGAGTTTCCCTAAATCAGCATACTTTACCTTATTGTATTGATTTGATTGATATACTTGTTCTCTTGATTGATAGATAGCAGGTATTAGACGAGTATCTTGGGACAGAAGTGCCTGATAGTGGTGGGATCGCCACGGGCACATTGCACGATGTCACAAGATAGTGTATTGGCGATAGTGCCAAAGTCTGTCACCGGATGATTGGCTATCGAAGTGGATAGAAATGTGGCTTCTTCTACTACTGGTGATCGGTACTGTATCGATGTGGATAGAATGTAACTCTTCTATTACTGATGATCGATATCATATCGATGTGGATAGAATTGGAGTTTCTTCTATTACTGGTGATCGATACTATATCGATGTGAATAGAAGCAGAGCTTCTTCTATTACTGGTGATCGATACCCTATCGACGTGGATAGAACTGGAGTCTTTTCTATTACTATTGGTCGATATGGGAATGCTAACTTCTGGAAACCGGGATCCCTAGACTAGGATTGAGTCTAGTCTTAAATGTGGAGTCATGAGTCTAACTGACAGTTATATTGATTTATGTTGATTATGTTCCTGAATATGGTACATATTGATTTATGTTCCTGATGATGGTACATGTTTAGAATAGGATTTATTCTTGATGTGGATTTATATTCTGATCTGAATATATGTTAGACATATCTGTTATATGCTTTTATATTGTTTTTATGATTGCATGTATACATGATTTATACTGAGAATATAATTCTCACCGGAGTTATCCGGCTGTTGTCTTGTTTGTATGTGTGCATGACAACAGGTGGGATAGGATCAGGGTCAAGAAGAGAACGAGGCTGGACTAGATAGCGTGGAGATCCGGGCTTCGAAGCAACTTAGGATTCAGCACTGATATATAGTTGAACCTAGTTGAATTCTTGTAGATAATACAAGATTTGTATATTTATGTTTAATATGTAATTTGAATTGAATTACATTACGTTTCCGCTTTGTATTTAAAAAAAAATTTAGACCCTGTTTATTATAATTGGTTGAATTATTCCTAAAGACGATTAAGGAATGAATTAGCGTCCGGGTCCCCACACATGGTGTCGAGGAGGCAACTTGGGAATTAGAAGATAAAATGAGACAAAAATATCCAGAGTTATTCAAATGAAGTATGCTTCTATTCTCGGTTTTATTTTCAGTATTGATTATTACATGTTAGACTTGAAAGAGATGATTGATTTCGAGGACGAAATCTATTTTAGAGGGGAGGAATTGTAATGCCCGAATTTTGAAAAAATGTGGCAGTAGTTGTGATGGTTCTTGGCTTTACGTTATGGCATGAATGGTAATGAATGTTATAGAATGGAATAGATAATGGAGGGGTAGAATAAAAGGTGGAATTTGAGCTAAATAGGTAATGGAAGTGCAGAAACGGTATGAAAAATGTGGCAGTAGTTGTAGTTTTTAGCATAATGTTTTGTATATTGATCCAATTGATGTTAGGCCTCTTTCATTAGAAAGATAAGACATAAGGCTATAACTTTCATATTTTGAGTTTTGTTCAAATCATTAAGGAAAACGAGCCGAAAGCGCCCTGAAGTGTGTCGTGCCTATCGTCGTTCTTACAATGACACATGTTGGGAGATTGAGCATAACTTTTTACTCAGACCTTCAAATGACATGAGGCCAATGAAGATGAAAGCCAAGACATAAGGCTACAACTTTCCTGTTAACCACTTTTTCTAATTCGGAAGGGAAGAGGCGTTTCAGAAGCGATTTTACAGTAGCTGTGCGCAGAGCGGCGCCCGAGCGGTAAGAAACGGCCGCCCGAGCGCCACTCCTTCTGAATTTTTTAGTTGTGGGCAGTAAGTTCGGCGCTAGGGCGGTAATATGTGACCGCCCGAGCGCCCAGAAAGTTAAAAAGCGTGTTTTGAGGTTTGGGAAGGCATAAAATCGAATGGGATCATCTTTTTACTCATTTTCCTTCTCCTTCTTTTCTCTCCATTGGTTTAGAGCTAGGGTTCTTCATTCTCCTTCAATCCAATTTCTTCCAAGACATTAATCTTTGATTGAAGCCTTAATATTTGCTTGGAGATTAGAAGTTTTTCTCCTCAAGAGTTTATAAGCAAGGTAAGAAAGCTTATTTCCTTGGTTTAGTGATTGAAGGGAAAACAATGTGTTATTTGGTTTGAGTGTTGAGGTAAAGTAGTTAATATAATGATTGATGGTATTATTATTGTATGTATTGATTTTTTGAAATGAAATGGAATTGAAGGTAAGGGCAAAGTAAAGGAGCTAACTCTTTAGCACGCATGTCATGTGTTTGACAAAATGATTCAATAAATGTTTTTATGACATATTACGGTTAAGAAACTTACGGATCTTGATTCGAAGCAGTATTGAATTAATTATGAATTTTGAACAGAAACTACTTTGTTTTGATAGATGATCAAAGTTCTTGAGTTATAGTATAATTCAAAGGTTCAAGACTTCTCACCTACACATTTCGATCTTCTTTTGGTAATATTTGAAAGGTATGTTACGGTCGGTAACATAAGAGATAAAAGTATCATTTTTATTTTAAATTGAAAACTTTATGGCTCGATGAACTATTGGTGATTTGATGATGATTGTTGTATTGAGATGAGTTGATTATGATATCAAAATGATGATATTGATTTGCATCATTACATTGCATAATAAGCCACTTTTTGATTCAGTTTTGATATGGCGGAGGTCGCCTTGATTTATTGATTTGTTGGACGTATGGGGCTATAGTTGAGTTGGCATAGTGTATGCGGAGGTCGCTGCTATGGCCTGAACACTCTCTATAGGCGCACCATAGTCCTGGGATTGTAGAACACATCACCCCACCCCGAGCGGATGAGTCGTTGGATGTTGCTGGGTGATTCTATTCTCTTGGGTACCTTATGACCAGATGATTCGCTTGATCTTGAGATTTATTGATAGCCCACAACTTCTGATCATGCATTGCATTATATTGCATCTTAATGAATTTTATATGAGATATTTTTTAATGATAATTCTCATATGTTATTGATTGTATCATACTGGGTTTATACTCACCGGCACGTCGGCTACCTCTTGTTTTCATGTGCTTGATGGTAGGTGAGGCGAGGTTTGGGATGCCAGAGTCCAGCTCCAGGCAAGGAGATACGAGTTAGAGTTGGATTCTCGGGTCTTAGGAGCTATGTGATGATGTTTGGATTTCTTTGGTTCACTACTTTTTGTTGGCATGTTGAAAATTATATTTCAAACATTTGAGACCATTAAATTATTTTGACGATGTTTATGTGAATTTGTGAACCACAAATTATGTATTTACTAAATCATTTGGTTTGTTACAATTATAATTATTAGTATTAGATATCGGACATAGGGGCCCCACATTAGCAAACCATGGTATAATAGTAGCATAACAACTGATCATCTGGAAAATTTTCATTTATTGGTTTTTTATTATGAGAGGATTTAGTCATTATTCTATATAAATGATCGACTACGACATTTTATTTTCCTTTTTTATCTTTAATTATAATATCAAATTCTTGTAACAATTAAATCCACCGTATTAATCTTGGCTTAGCATCTTTTTTATTTGATAAATATTTTACGGCAGAATGATCTGTGTAAACAATAGTAGTAGAACCAATTAAACAAGATCGAAACTTATCTAATGCAAATACTACGGAAAGTTATTTTTTTCAGTAGTTAAATAATTTATTTGAGCACTATTTAATGTTCTACTAGCATAATAAATTGCATAAGGTTTTCCTTCTTTTCTTTGTCCTAACACAGCTCATATAGCATAATCACTTGCATCACACATTAATTCAAATGGTAAAGACCAATCTGGAGGTTGTAAAATAGGTGATGTAATTAAAAGATTAATTATTTTTTTTAAAGCATTTTCACATTTCTGAGTCCATTCAAATTGTGTATCTTTTGTTAAAAGATTTGAAATTGGTTTAGATATTATACTGAAATTTTTTATAAACCTTCTATAAAATCCTGCATGACCCAAGAATGATCGAACTTCTTTGACCGTTTTTGGTGATGTTAAATTAGTAATAACATCAACTTTGGCTTATCAACTTCAATTCTTTTTTTAGATATCACATTTCCTAAAACAATCTCAGATTTAACCATATAATGACATTTTCCTCAATTTAAAACAAGATTTTTTTTTCTTCACATCTTTTTAATACATCTTCTAGGTTTTTAAAACAATTTTCAAATGACTTTCCAAAAACAGTTATATCATCCATAAAAACTTCTACAAATTCTTCAATCATAACACTGAAAATACTTAACATGCATCTTTGAAAAGTAGCCGGAGCATTACATAAACCAAATGGCATTCTTTTAAATGAAAAAGTTCCAAAACGGCAAGTTAAAATAGTTTTTTCTTGATCTTCTAATGATATAGGTATTTGATAATACCCCGAATACCCATCAAGAAAACAGTAATAAGAATTACATGCTACTTTTTCTAGAATTTGATCTAAAAATGGTAGTGAGAAATGATCTTTTCTAGTTGCATCATTTAACTTTCTATAATCAATACACATATGCCAATTAGATGGAATCCTTGCTTGTAATAACTCTTCCCTTTTCATTTTTTTATAACAGTGATGCCTTCTTTTATGTACTACTTGTGTTGGACTTACCGATTTACTATATGAGATTGGATAGATAATTCCAGCATCTAATAGTTTTAATACTTCATTCTTAACAACTTCCTTCATATACGGATTTAACCTTCTTTGTGGTTGTTGATATGTTTTAGCATTTTCTTCCAAGTGAATTCTATGTGTGCAAATTAAAGGATTTATAACTTTTATATCTTTCAAAGTCCATCCAATTGCATTTTTATATTTTTTAAGTAAGTTAATCAAATCTTCTTCTTGATTTGGTAAAAGAATATAAGAAATTACAGTAGGGAATGTTTTATTTTCACCAAGAAATACATATTTCAATTCTAATAGTAAAACTTTTAATTCAAGTTTTGTATTATCATCTTCTTTAAAATTATTTCCAGACTCAAAACTTTCAATTGAAAAAACATCAGATTGTTGATTTTCTTCTTGTATATTTTCTTCCACAATTGTTTCTATTTCATTATCATATTCATTTTTATTTATACTTGGTTTTTTACATAAATTGAACACATTAAGTTCTAGAGTCATATTTCCAAAAGACAATTTAATTATTCTATTTCGACAATTAATTAAAGCATTTGAAGTTGCTAGAAATGGTCGTCCCAATATTACTGAAATTTCATTATGTACTTCTATTGGTTTTGTATCCAAAACAATAAAGTCTACAAGATATATGAATTTATCAACTTGAACCAACACATCTTCTACAATACCTCTAGGTATTTTGATTGACCTATCCGCCAGTTAGAGAGTAACAGAAGTTGGTTTTAATTCTCCTAAGTTAAGTTTTTCATAAACTGAATAAGGAAGTAAATTCACACTTGCTCCCAAATCTAACAAAGCTTTTTTGATTTTATTTTCTCCAATAATACATGAAATTGTTGGACAACCAGGATCTTTATATTTTAAACTAGAATTGTTTTGAAGAATAAAACTTACTTTTTCAGCCATGAATGTTTTCTTCTTCACATGCAATTTTCTATTTAAAGTATATAAGTCTTTTAAAAATTTTCATATGAAGGTACTTGTTTAATAGCATCTAATAATGAAATATTTATCTTTATTTGTTTAAAAACTTCATAGATATCAGAATCACTTTTTTGTTTTTTGTGATTTGTTAATGCATGAATAAATGGTGGAGGTTTATTTAACTCATTTCCTATTTCAGATGATTTATCATTCACCATATTATTCTTAGAATTTAAGGTATCATCATTCCTAAAAGTATCAGGCTTATCATCCTTACTCTTTGATTTTAAATGATCCTTGTTTTCACTACTATATGGATCATTAACTATTTTACCACTTCTAAGGGTAATAACATATTTTATTTGATCAATTTTTTTCATTTTTTAATTTTTGATTTTGATTTTTAGGATTATGTTGAGGCTGAGATGGAAATTTTCCTTTTTCATGAATATTAAGTTCAGATGCAAATTTTGCAAGAGTTTCTTTCAAATCACTCATAGATTGACTGTTTTGAATATTGATAGACTATTGCTTTTGGATAAATTCATGAATTACATCTTCAAAGTTTTTTCTTGGAGGTGTAACATAAGGAATATAACCTTGATGATTTTGGTTATTTTGGAAATATTATTGTGAGGGTTGTGCATTATTATCATTCTCCAACTAAAATTAGGATAATTTTTTCATCCAGGATTATATGATGACGAAAAAGGATCTAGTATTGGTTTTTCATAATTGGTAACATAATTTGCTTGTTCATGGTGACATTCTTTAAATAAAGGTAATGTTGGACAATCTTTTGTAGAATAATCATGTGTATCACATATATGACAAACAATTTCTTGAATACTTTTTAATTGACCACTCTTTTCATTTCTAATGACTCAATTTTTCTTGCTAAAGATGCAAGTTTAGCTTGAATATCTATATCATCTTTAAGATTATAGATACTACCCCCATTTGTTGAATTATTGATTTTAGTTGTTGGTGGTTCTATTGTGCCTATATATCCCAATTTTGAGCATTTTCTGCTAATGAATCCAAATACTCCATAACTTCGTTTGGGTTTTATCTTCAAAAGTTCCATTACACATGAATCCTATCATTTGCCTATCTTTAGGTATAAGACCTTCATAAAAGTGAGAAACTATTCTCCATGTTTCAAAACCATGATGTGGGCATGTATTAAGTAATTCTTTATATATATCCCAACAAGGATAAAATGTTTCTCTTTGTTTTTGAAAAAAAGTAGTAATTTGTCTTTTAAAAGAGTTTGTTCTATGGGAAGGGAAAAACAATTTAAGAAATTGTTGTTGCATTTCTTCCCATGACCTTATTGAACTGGATCTCAAATTTTGTAACCATGTTTTAGCTTTATCTTTTATAGAAAAAGGGAAAAGCTTTAATCGAACTATATTCATGCTACAATTTTGATAATTATAAGTGTTACAAACTTCCTCAAATTCTCTTAGATATAAATATGGATTTTCAGAATCTAAGCCATGAAAATTTGGTAAAAGTTAAATAATTTGAGGTTTAAAGTTGAAATTAGATGTATCAAGAGGAAAAACTAAACAAGATGGGCACTAGTTCTAATAGGATTCATATAGTGCCTAAATGTTCTTAATTGATCATGTTCTTGATTATTATTATTATTATTATCATTATCTTGATTATTTGAATTATCATCCATGTTTAAACTATTTTCAGATACTCGAATAATTCTACCACTTTTTTTCGACTCCAAATACTCATACAAGTAAAACAACACAATACTTATAAATAAAACATAAATAACAAATATAAACTTAATTTATACCTCCCCGTCAACGGCGCCAAAAACTTGCTACTACTTAAATTATAATTCAACCAAGTATAGGTTGTCTACAAGTAATATATTTCGTGAGTACGAGATCGATTCACAGATAGGTTATTTTAAGTTTAAATTTATAAATTACTAAATTCAAGAATGAAGTTTACAAATTATAAATTTGTCAAGGCTCAAGGATTTATTCTTGGTTTATGTAATATTGTTTAATTAAAAGTAAAACAAAAGAAACCACCATAAATAATGGTTCCAAGAAAATTAAATAATTAAACAAACATATAGTATAATATTGTTCCCACTATAGAAAATACCGAATTAACCGATATTTTATATATGGTATCTATGATTATATATAATTATATAAATATATAATTCCATAAAGTAAATGTTAAATTAAATCATTATTATTCATTTAGAACAACCGGCAGAGCCACGCTATTGCCTAAATTAAATATATGATTTAATAAGTTAGTTGCGATAAAGTAAAAGTTAGTTGCAGTAAAGTAAAAGTTAGATGCGAAAAATAAAAGTTAGTTACGATAAAATAAATGTTAGATTGTTAGATGTTAGTATTAAATCATGATATTGCATTTAAAACAACCGCTAGAGCCACGCTATCGTCTAAATTAAATATATGATATAATTATATAAATATATTTATATACATATATATATAATATAACAGTAATAATAATTGATGAAATATTTATTGTAACAAAATTAAACAACAAGTCAAGATAACCACTTTAATGGTATCAAGCATTTGGTGTAAATTGATAACAACAAATAATTCATTATTATACCTACAATAAAAAGAAGTTAGCTAAATGAAAATAAATAAGGAAAGAATATACAAAATATGAACAATCTTATATCACTAAGAATTTATCCTCTTCACCTTGACATAATAGATTTAGCTTTCCATGAGCTTACTTTTGATCAACACTCATATTTGGGAAAATGAAAAATATATTAGAACTTAGAACTTTTATACAAACACACTATATTTTACAATGGGATAGAATGATTCTCAAACTAGCACAAAGCCTCTATTTATAGGCCAAATGAGAGGAAGGGTCAAAAATTTTATTAATGCCATGTAGTTGTAATAGTAATTTTGTCTCCTCGAACTTCAATTCCATGGACCTTCTTTCAATGCTATGTGCCATGACATTAATCACCGAATTTGACTTTGCTCAAAACAGCAAACATGTGGGGAATTGTCTGTAGATGATTTCGGCATTTTGGTTTACCTCATTTGGTTAAATATTGTAATAGTTATGATTTGTTTACTATATGCTGCTCATAGTAAAAGTAACATGTCCTCCTTTTGATATTTGCACAATTTGATCATCTTAATGAACTTTTTAGGCAATCATGTCTTCTGCAAAGTTGTAGATATTTTCTCAAGGATTCCAAACATGTTTGAATCACCTCCATTTGAATTTTGTAGCTTGAGTTATCATTATTTTACCAACACGTAGAAAACCTGAAAATAAAACATATTTAATAAGACATTTAAATATAAACATACAATACTAAAATAACATAATTTTATAATTTTTATGAAACTTAAATTTTAAAATATATGTTTTAACATATAATAAATTATTAATTTTAAGTTTCATCAAAAACATACCAGCTTACAAAAAGCAATCAGCCCATATTTGAGGGAAGACTTCAAAGTGTTATCAACTTAGTTTAGAAGCACTTTCCCTAAGTGTGTGAGAACACTTTCGTATTGTATCCGTAGATCAGTTCTCACACACGCACACACCATCACTCACATAAATACAGAGAGTTGACCTTTTTGAATAGCTGAGTGAGTCTTGCACAAAGACAATAAACTTGTTTATGTAGTTTTTGACACATAGACGTTAAAAAAGTGTCGATGGAAGGTGCTGCTTTCAGTCTAGGCTAGGAGTTCAGTTATGTAGTAGGGTAAGGCCTAAGCTGAGTGGGTTGTACAAGGCGTTGTATAAATCAAAGTCTTCTAGTGGTTCCTACCCGAGGTGGTAAATGAGGTGACGCAGGAGCAGTTGAAGTCTCTGAATATCCATAATCATATCTTGTGTACTTAACTGTTTAAACATTGTTTTCAAACTGATTTGATTGGTTCGAGTTGTTTTGCAGTTCAGTTCTCACCATAACTGAAATGATATATGTAAGAACTGATCCCCTTATATCAATTAATCAGTTTACACATGTTAAAAGACTTTCAAACTAGTTAGCTTTCTCAACAAAGGATTAATTCGAGTATTTTCTGCTTGGTTTGAAACCAAAATCGATTAAATTAATCGGTGTTTATATTCTTAGAACACGACCAATTGTAGCTCATTGCGAATATTGTGTTTGAAGCACCCTCGCAGGTGTCAAAACCGATCCATCAGAGTACGATAAGATCTACCTGAACCACATATTTTTGCAAACGAAGCTCAAGATTCTTTACAATGCTCGAAGTGACCATTTGATCACCGGAAGGAATAGAAACTTTAAAGCCCAATCCCATATCCTCGGGTATAATATTTAGTCTCTTGACGAATGTCTCGGATATGAATGAGTGTGTAGCTCCCGAATCCAGCAATGCGTAGGTAGATACACATAGAATGAATATCGTTCCTGCGACGAATAAGCCGTTAAATCTATTAATGTTGAAGCTTAATGAATTTTTATCATTGTTTTCTCAAAATTTTTGAAAATTAAATTCTTGAACCCTAGTATTTCTCGAGAAATATGCATTGTAACCCCTTAAATTTTAGAAAGTAACCTTTTCATCCCTAAAAATTTCGAATTTTGCCACTCTAATCCCCAAATAAATTTGAATTCACTCAATTTCAGCCCTATCCCCTTCAAATTTTCTATTTTGGTCCTTAAATTATGTTTATCTAGAATTTGCAAAACATCCCTTAAACATTCCAAACTTTTAAATTTAGTCCTTAATTTTCGAAAATTCCAGATTTCACCTTAGAATTTTTCGGTCATCTCAATTTCAATCCTTGGACTTCTGGCCAAATGCGATTTAGACCCATAAGTTTTCGGAATTTGCAATTTGGTCCCCGTAATTTTTGAAAATACCATACACGTTGTACTGTGGCCTCGGAGCATGCTGTGCCTTCTGCTCAAAGAAACGTGCCATGCCATCTTGAAAACGAGTAGCACCATCCCCATTAGAACGGGGGGTGCATTCACTTGATGATCCCCATTAGTCTCAACTTGACTATCGGTACTAAGTGCACGTCTAGGAGGCATTATATCTGAACATTTTTCAAATTTTAAACGTAACCAACATGCATTTAAATCTATGTTCCAATCATGCAAGATACTCTAATATCTTTTTGAGCAACTTTAAGCATATATAACATTTAACCTCAAAAAGCTTTTAAACATGTAACATAAACGTAGTAACCAAGTAACATGAATGTACCATCAAAAAAATCATGTAAAGAAACTAAACTTATAGACTTGAGGCTTGATAACTGAGTTTTCCGGAACTGGCGTTGGCATAACCCTTTGCAGGAATATTGCTCTGATACCAACTGAAACGTCCACTACTCTTTTTTTTTTTAAAATATACTAAAACTTTTTTTTCCAAGTATTCGTCTGAAATTACTATGTTTCAACCAACTATTATTTGAAAATCCAAAAAAAAAGGTAATTCAAAGCATAAAGTCGTGAAACATCAACCAACCTAAACTAACATTGGCGTCGGGGACAACGACACTCTCACCCATCAACTGATCATTGGCCTTGCATATCATCTTATTATTGTATTAGTCACAATCCATTCACCTCCTTCAACTTTTCATATTTCCATCACTTATAAAAATTCATGCATATATAAATCATTTTTCTTTTAAACCAAGCACACAATATGTCTTTTAGCATTAATGTTTCATCATAAAATTACATAAATTTTTGAAATAAACGTTTTAACATATATTACAATATCAGGGGCACTGCCAGGACGTCTACTATTTTTTAGGTGTAAAATGACCGTTTCGCCCCTGAAACCCCAACTTTCCCAATTTATGCTTAGACCTTAAAATGACGACCCAAATAATTCTAAACATAACATATCACCTTAAAATGCACCCATAAATTTTTTTAGACATAAACTTATGCTTTTCGACTAATTTCTCAATTCGTTTTTAAATTTGGACGTACATCCCAGTTTTGACACATATGGACTCGAAACATAACCAAACTTTACCAATCTTGTACCAAAGCTTAATAACATCTAACTAAACCATATAAAAAACAATTGAAGCCCATTAAAGCCTTTGAACAAGCCTAGCGAGCTGATGGAATTTTCTGCACAAAAGAACCCTAGCTCTACTTGGTTCGAACTCTAGCTTGCCTCGGATCCAGCCAATAACCACTATGAACAGACCTTAGTTGACCCTCCTGGGACCATTACCGAACCCTAGGCAAGCTAACAGAACTGCCTATACAGCCCATGCACTTGAAAACCCCTCAAGCCTTGCGCCCCAAAGCCTTTTTGCTACAGCCTCTTCCCCTTCCAACCAGCCTTTGCTCCCTCAGGCCTAGGTCCCCGATTCATCACCCTTAGGACCCTTGGACATGCCCTAACAGCATCCAGCAGCCCAACCCTTCAAGGAACCCAAAAGCGAAAAACCTAGCATCCCCTCAAACCCCAAAACGTGCAGCCCTCTCCTAGCTTGTGTCCAGCCCTTGCACATCCCATCTAGGACCATCCTCCAGCCCCTTTTGGTCTCATAGACACACCATAACAACATCTGGAAGTGTTGGCCATCAAAGACTCCTAGCCGAAGAGCCCTTGCCCACAAGGATTCTATTTTCGTGCAACCCTTAACTCCTCCATGTGCAGCCCTTGTGTAAGCTTGTCTAGACCCTTAAATCCTCTGAAATTCATCCCTTCCCATATCCCTATTATGGCATCCCATTAATGAACCATTAAAATGGGTTTTGAATCATAAAAACATGAGTTTTTTGGCACAACATAGCATAAAAACGAAAGTAATACCATGGTTCATATTTTTTTAATGCAAACATACACCAAACACATAATATGATGTGGTAGATGAGAAAAAGTAGATTAAGGCATCCTTTGCATTTATTATCCATGAAAATACTTGGCGATACAAGGAACGTTGGCGGAGAGGCGACCTTCGCTGAATTTTCCTTCAAGCCGTGAGTTTCCTCCTCCAATTCGTGTGGTGTATGAGGGAGAGTCCTAGTATGATTACGGGGTGAGGGGTGTGGGTTTATGGTGTGGTTGGGGAGGTTTTTGGCTTTCTATTTTAATTAAAACACATATTATAAGCCTGAGACCATTAACCTATTATAATAGTCCCAATAATCCCATTAGTTAATATTTAAAATATTTTGTTTAGGAAATTTTTTAAAAATAATAGCCGACTTCTCGAAAAGTCATATTTTAATAAAAAATCTATCTTAGTTTTAAAATACGACTCACCTTGTAAAAACACCTCAAAACACATCAATTTCGAATATTCAATTTAAAATACACCACATATTAAACAATTAAAAATAAATATTTAATCAAAATATTTTCCCTTATATGGTCCCCTATTTCTGTTTCTCGATCGCGTCTTAAATAACATATAAAACACAATTTTATGCATTCTAACAGTAAATCGTATTTGTAAACATGGAATCATGCATAACATAATTAATTTATGTCATTAAAACCATTTAATTAGTCATTTTCCATATTTCCTAGATTTTCATGCAGTTAGGTTACGTAATCGTATTTTTGAATTTTACTGCGGAAATATGCAAGGTCCTCGGGTCATAGTGCGCACTCCCAGCTCCGCCTTCTCAGTCTTCGGCGTCTCCAGTATCGAACTCGACGTTCTAACCTGCATCATTCACACCAAGAGAGTCTAAAGACTCAACACATCTGAATCGTTATAAAAAATACATATACATAATATGAAACAGTGAAAAGTACTGTAATTAACATACATTTCATGATCTTAAAAGCATCAACTTAAACATAACATCTCAAATCATAGCGTGTCCATAACGTATCTCATCTTACCAACATATACGTGTTCATTTCCTTTAATTGAATTTATATCATTAGTTGTGACTTTCGTATCAGCTCTATTCAATGGATCCATCGATGTAAAACTTGATACCTGGCGACGAGGACATCAACGACACTTTTACCCATCCATTGAGCCTTGGCCTTACATGCTCATGTTCGTGTTCATGTTCATATTATTCACAACCAATTTTCATCCTTCAAAATATATCATCATATTAATCTTTTATAAAAATCGTGCATGTATGTAAATTTACTTAAAATCAAGCATGTAGTTTAAGGTCCAGAAAATTTAACTTACGGAACCTGAATGCATGCAATCTTGGATTTAATTAAATTATGTGTTTAATTATTTTTATGTATTTTATGCGTAATTATTGCATGATAGGCTTCATTTCACGATTATTTAAAAGTTCACGCATTAGGGTTTCTAGATGCATTTCGCGCTCGATCGAGGAACGGAGACCGGGGAAATATCAGGAAAATTATTTTTATTACATGTTTAATTTTTACTAATTAATATGAGGTTTTTTAAGTATATTTTTCAAGAAATGAGCTTTGTTGGATATTTTTACTCGCCATAGCATATTTTTAATCGGTACGCAAATTTTATCGAATCGGACAACTTTCTGAGGGTTTGGTCAATATTTTCAAAAACTTACCTAAATTCGAGTAGCAACTCGTCATCTCGATCTCAGTCTCCCAAGTAGCCTCCCCGTCGAAATTATTCAGCCACTTGAACTTGACCATCTTGATCACCTTGTTGCGGAACCTTCTCTCCTGCCTATCCAATATCTAAGTAGGTCTTTCCTCGAAAGACAGGTTCGGCGTCAGCTGCAGTGGCTCATAATTCAGCACATGTGAATGGTTCGACTTGTACTGCCGCAGCATCGAGACGTGGAACACATTATGAACTCTTTCCAGATTCGACGGTAATGCAACTCTATAATCTAGTGTCCCAACTCTCTCTTGGATCTCGAATGATCCTATGAAGCTATGACTGATTTTTCCCTTATTCCCAAATCTCATCATACCCTTCATCAGTGCGACCTTCACGAACACATGATCGCCCACTGCAAACTCTAGATCCATGCGCCGCTGATCTGCATAACTCTTCTGTTGGCTCTGAGCAGTCTTCATCCTGTCTCGGATCTTGACCACTAACCATGCAGTCTTACTGACAATGTCTGGCCCAAAATCTGCTCTCTCCTTTACCTCATCCCAATAAACTGGTGACCTAAACTTCCTCCCATATAGTGCCTCATATGGAGCCATACCGATGGATGCCTGGTAGCTGTTGTTGTACGTGAACTCCACGAGAGTTAACTTCGGCTCTCAGCTGCCCAGGAAGTTGATCATGCAAGCTTTGAGTAGGTCCTCCAATATCTGAATCACCCTCTCTGATTGTCTGTCGGTCTGAGGATGGAAGGCAGTAATGAATAGCTGCTTAGTACCCAGTTCCTGATGCAAACTCTTCCAAAAAACAGATATGAATCTTGGTTCCATGTCGACATGATGGACGCTGGAATCCCATGAAGTCTGACTATCTCTATGATCTATAGCTCTGTGTACTGAGTCATGGTGAAATTCTTCTTGAATGGAAGAAAATGTGTTGACTTAGTGAGCCGATCAACTATAACCCAAATAGTATTAAATCCTCGAGTTGTCCTCGGTAGCCCTGTCACGAAATCCATGATAATGTTCTCCCATTTCTACTCGGGAATATGTAGTGAGCTCCGCTTCCCTGTAGGTCTCTAATGCTCAGCCTTAACCTGCTGACACGTCAAAAAATCAAACACGAAATGCAAGATATCTCGCTTCCAGAACTCATATTTACTGAACTTTGCATACACTCAAACACCCAGAACTCACATTTACTGAACTTGGCATACAGTCGACGGTCCTGCAAAACTTGTAGCTCTTTACTCAAATGCTGAATGTGCTCCTGTATGCTCTTCGAAAATATCAGGATGTTCGAAGACTTCAAATGCTCCTACGTCACCCCTTATTTTCCTTGAGAAGAATTCACTAGAAGACTTTGATTTATTCAACTCTTTGTACAACTCTTAGGACTTACATTACTGCCTAACTGAACTCCTAGAACTCAACTAGACTGAAGACAACACCTCTCAGCCATCACTTGTTTAACGTCTTTGTGCGAAGACTACATACACAAGTTTAACGTCTTTGTACAAGACACTCAACTATTCTTTGTAGTTCAACTCTCTTATACATGTGCGAGTGATTCTGTGTGAGGAATTTATCATTTACAATATACATCTCAAATGTATTCTCACACAAGGGCTTGTGTTCTCAACTAGCTGATTTCTTCATGTTAATTGCCCATGCATTTAATCCTCTTCAAAAACTCTTGTTTGATCTTCAAGATGTTGTATTTTTAGGCTCAAACACTTGTATATACGTTAGACACAACAATATAACCGTTTGGAAAGTTTCAATACTGTTGCTGAAATTGAAACGGTCAAATTCACCTTGCTTGACATTTTCCCGAGCCTAAACTTGTCAGCTGGTCAATTGGTCAACTGGTTCAGGTCAACTGATCGTTGACTTCAACTGGTTAGCTAATCAACTGGTTTAGTTTGAGCTGGTCAGCTGCTCAACGTTTCAATTTCAGCTAGTGTGCTGAAATCATCCTTGCTGATTTCAGTTTGTTCAGAACGAGTAGCTTCATCGTCATTTATCAGCATCTTAAGCTTCGATTCAAACTTTGACTTATAAAGCTGAATTGTATATCATTGTCTTATCTTTACAACAGATACTTAATAGCTTCATTCCAATAATTGAGCTGAGAGATATGATAAAAATATTTCACTACTCATACCCAACTGATTGTTGTTTTCGTGCAATTAGTTTAGTCATCAAGCGATCAGTTAGACCTAGATAACATCCGATCTTGCCTAACTGATGTGAAATACGACTTGTTAAAAATTTAGTTTTCATACCAGCCAAGTCGGTTAGAATCATCTAGCTGAGAGATATCATCAAAATACCAAAGCCTGCAAGAAATTCAGTTTGGCGAAATTCAGTCTCAGTTTCCTTGTTGTGTTTGCAACTTCTAACCGTTAACCATGGTTACCCTTAGCATTGTCCCCAAAATTTATCTTGGGTCCTTCATAGTTGACTAAGTTTGATACGAGTTTGGCTTGACCAGTCATGTGCCTTGAACATACACTATCCAAGTACCAAACTGAATTTTTTAGTTATTCTCATTCATTATTCTAAATACACAAATTAAATCAGCTGGTACCCAAACCTATTTGAGTCAAAACGGGATTAGTCACATGGGAACACACACCTGGATCAATTTGATATCCTTACCTCGTTTTTGTTCTTGAAGGGTTGTGTAGATACATGTGTATGCAATGCTTGGCGTGTGTGAAATGAAATGTTGTTTAATCTTTCTGTCATCATTGGTTTGCATGTATCTCTTTTGAATAGGCTTTCAATTGTAGTATTGATAGAGTTTAGTCACTTTGAGTTGTGTCTTGCCTCACTGAAACTGTGATTAGAGCAATTGGGCTTGACAAATGAACTCTCTGGTGTATACCCAATACCAAACCTTTTGCCTTGGTTCATTAGTTCAACAGGTTTCTCATCTTGATTAGTTGTCTTATGATGTTCATTTATTGGGCTTGACAAATGAACTCTCTGGTGTATACCCAATACCAAACCTTTTGCCTTGGTTCATTAGTTCAACAGGTTTCTCATCTTGATTAGTTGTCTTATGATGTTCATTTATTGTACTGGACTTTGACCTTTTGGAAAGTTTCTATACTTTTTCTGAAATTGCAACAGTCAACCCCTTGCTAAACTTTTTTGAGTTTAAACTTGTCAACTCTGGCCAACTCACATGGTCGTTTTGTTCAAGTGGTCGTTAAGTTCAGTTGATCAGCACCTAGTTCAGTTTAGTTCAGTTGGTCAGCTGAAGATTCAATTCAGTTGGTCTGGTTCAGTTTCAGCTGATTTGCTGAAATCAGCCTAGCTGATTATAGTTAGTGCAGAACAAGTAATATCATCGTCATTTATCAGCATCTTAAGCTTCGATTCAGACTTTGACTTCTGAATAAAATATTGTAGATCATTGTCTTATGTTTCCAAAGCGTATTGAATAACCTCATTCCAATAGCCGATCTGACGGATATGACCAAAATACCGCAACTGCTCATACCCAACTGATTGCTGTTTTTGTGCAATCAGTTTGGTAATTCAGCGATCGGTTAGACCTTGATAAAGTCCGATTTTGCCCAACTAACATGAAAACATCTTGTTCCAAAGTGCGTTTTCTAATCATTCAAATTGCCAGATTGTCATTTGAATCATCCAAATGAGATATATCATCAAAACACTGAATCTTACAAGAAATCCAGTTTGGCTAAATTTAGTTTCAATTTGCTTCTTGTCTTTGCAACTTCACATATGAGTAAATATGTTTGAAATACAATAACAAGTTTTGTTAAAATAAAAATCAAGATTTCGAACATGAAATGTTCCAACAAAAGGTCT
The DNA here is from genome assembly GCF_025594145.1 of Primulina tabacum. Classification (NCBI taxonomy): domain Eukaryota; kingdom Viridiplantae; phylum Streptophyta; class Magnoliopsida; order Lamiales; family Gesneriaceae; genus Primulina; species Primulina tabacum. The sequence goes on from NC_134558.1 coordinate 16,421,733, forward strand.
CGGAATAGAAACTGAGCAATTACTGCATTATTCATACTCAATGTATATGCGACCACATTAGCCTTTCCCAGGTGATAGGTAATTTCGTAGTCATAATCCATAACCAGCTCTAACCATATCCGCTGCCTCATATTCAGCTCTTTCTGGGTAAAGAAGTACTTCAAACCTTTATGATCAGAAAATTTTTTTTGCACTTCTCTCCATATAAGTATTGCCTCCAGCTCATCAGAGCGAATACCACTGCTTCAAGCTCGAGGTCATGAGAGCGATAATTCTTCTCATGCACCTTAAACTGTCTGGACTTATAAGCTATCACTCAATCATTATGCAAAAGAACTGCTCCCAAACCGAGCTTCGAAGCATCTGTATAAAGAACAAACTCTCCTTGCCCTGATTACGTCGCTAGAACTGGCGCTGAAGTAAAAGCTTGCTTCAGCTTCTCGAAGCTCTCCTAGCACTCTGATCCCCACAAAACTTTGCATTTTTCTTTGTCAAGGCGGTCATGGCTACTGAAATAGCAGACAAGCCCTGAATAAACTTCCTGTAGTAGCCAGAAAGACCTAAGGCACTGGACAATCTCCAACCGCCTCGACTTTGCTTGGTCTACTTCAACTCCATCTCTAGAAATAATGTGGCCTAAAAACGTCACTCTCTTGAGCCAGAACTCGCATTTTCTGAACTTGACAAAAAGCTTCCTGTCTTTCAATATCTGAAAAGCTGTTATCAAGTGTTGACTGTGCTCTTCCCTACCCTTCGAATAGATCAAAATATCATCTAGGAAGATTATGACGAACTGATCCAAATACAGCTAAAATGCGCGATTATTGAGATCCATGAAGATCGCCGATTCATTAGTCAATCCGAATGACATCACCATAAACTCATAGTGCTCATATCGAGTCTTAAAAGACGTCTTGTGAACATCAGACTCTCTCACCTTCAACTAATGGTATCCCGAATGAAGATCTATCTTCGAGAAATTCGAAGCTCCCTGCAACATATCAAACAAATCTTCCATTTTAGGCAAGGGATATTTATTGTTGATGGTGACCCTCTTCAGCTCCCCATAGTCAATGCAAAGTCGTATACTGTCATTCTTCTTCTTCATAAATAAAACTGGTGTGCCCCAAGGAGAAAAACTCGGGCGAATAAAACACTTGTCCAGCAGCTCCTGAATCTGCTCCTTAAGTTCTTTCTTCTCAAGAATTGATAGAAAGTAGGGTGCCTTGGAAATTGGCACTGTCCCTGGCATCAACTCAAAGGAAAATCCACCTCGATTTGGTGGGATGCCAGAAACGTCCTCAAAAAAAACGCTTGGAAAGTATCATACAACCTCGACATCCTCTAGCATCTGACTAACTGGCTCAGATATTGACACAAGGCTCGCTAGAAAATCTTGGCAGCCTCTCTTCATAAGTTATTTCGCACAGATACAGGAATTAATGTTAGGCATCTGCTTGTTCCTTGCTGCCTAAAAAACAAACGATTTCCTACTGTGTGGTCAGACAGACACTGACCTCTGCTAGAAATCTATCGAAGTCCCATTCCAAGATAGCAAGTCCATGCCAAGAATGATCTCAAAATCAGGCATCAGAATTACAATAAGATCTGTATGTACAGCATTGTGATGTAAATGAAGCTCTAGATCCTTCACTGTTTTTGTAGTAATCATCTGATCACCGGAAAGGATAGAAACTGTAAATCCCATGTCCAAGTCCTCTATAATAATTTTTAACTTCTCGAAAAATGTCTCGGATATGAATGAGTGTTTAGCTCCTGAATCTAGCAGTGCATAAGTAGTTGCACCTAAGATAAATATCTTACCTGCGACATACCATCAAATCATTCACGCCTAATAAATTCATAAACTTCTATCATCATAATTATCCAAAATTACCTCGAATGATCCTTGAATAGTCTCGAAATTACCCAATTTTCTCAACTTGAGTCGAAAATCTCAATTTAGTCTTTGTTTTTTCTCGAATTTATCATTTGGCCATCAACGTTTCGAATATTAGCAATTACGTCCACAATATTTCGATTTTTGGTGCAATAGCTATTTCATAACAATCCTATACATTATAAATTTTACATCCCATGCCCAAATTTCTCAAAGTACAAGAAGACCCTTAAATCCATAAAATTTAGATCAGGAAACATAGTTTCCTCTAAATTCTTTATCCCCAAAGCAGCTCTACTAACCAAGTTAACATTTCATGTAATCAAAGAAATATAAAAATATTATAAATAGGTTACCAATAATCAAAGTCTTGTTTGGATCCACCTCAGCCTCCTCAGCGTGCATCATATATGCTTTACCGGTAGTAGGTCCTCGGGCAATCCGCAGCTTTATGGCCCTCCTCCTTGCAGATGAAGCACTTGAACGTTCCCCACATGCATTTACCATAGTGGAGACATTACAAGTAAATATGCCTTCAACAACACTCAATTGACAACGATTTTATTAAAAACGTTGTGTTTTTACTTTTAACAAAGGTTTTAACAAAAATCGATGTGGATTAACTTGTTTTTTGGACAAACGACAATGGTTTTTGTTAAAAACCCTTGTCGATTAGCGTGATTTTTGGACAAACGACAACCGTTTTAGAAAACCGTTGTCGATTAGCGTGTTTTTTTGGACAAACGAAAATGATTTTAGCTAACCGTTGTGGATTAGCGTGTTTTTTTGAAAAACGACAACGGTTTTAGCAAACCGTTGTTAATTAGCGACGGATTTAGAGAATATTTGCGACGGTTTTAATAGAGATGATTTTATTAAAACCGTTGCTATTTTTAAAATAGCATAGTTTAACCAAAAATCGTCGTCAATAGCGACAATTTTGAACGTTGCTATTTTAAAAATTGGGACTGTTTTAATAAAACCATCGCCATTTTAAAAATAGCGACGGTTTTAGCGATGATTTTTGCTTAACTGTCGTTAATAGCGACGATGTATTAAACAACCGTCACTAATAGCGACTGTTTAAAAAACAACCGTCGCAAAATGTCTATAAATACTCACATTTTCGATCTATTTTCCTCTACACTGTCCACATCTACGATAAATTTTTCTCTCTTAGACGATTTTAGTTTTGATTTAGGGTATGTTTTTCGCTTCAATTCTTGGTAAATTTCTAAGTGTTAGTTAAGATCATGAATATTATTAGCTTAGTCAGATTGTAAGTTTTTTTCGTAGATTTATTAAATTATAAAAGTAATTATTATTTTTACTTAAAAATTTAGCGACAGATTATGTGTTAACTGTCGCTAATTTTAGCGACGATATATTTTAAACCGTCGCTAGTCAGAAACTGTCGCTAATTTTAGCGACGGTATATCATAAACCGTCACTAACTAGCGACGGTAAAATCCGTCTCTAATTTCAAAAACCATCGCAATTGAAGCTACGACAACGGTTTAAAACCTGTCGTTGGGCGCACTTTAAATAACACAGTAGTTTACAACGTTTTTCTGGCAGCTACGACAACGAATTATATCTGTTGTCGTAATGCGTTTTTGTTGTAGTGAGACGGTTGCATTGCTTGCACGGTTGCCTCTCCTCAAGCTTTGAGGCACCTGAATTCAACGGTGACTTCTGTTGCCATGGCTACTTGAACTTACTTTGAGGCCTCTGCTGCCCCGGAGCTCTCGGAGGTCCTGAAAAGTGCCTCTTATTGGGCTGAGAACTCTGTGGAGTCTATTGTGTAAGGTCCAAATACGATGACGTAATCCAACTGAATGCAAATCTTGGGAAAAATGGAAAATGACTAATTAAATGATGTTAATGGCATGAACAATTATGAGATGCATGATTACACGTTTAAAAATGGGGTTTACTGTTAGAATGCATAAAATTGTGTTTTAATGGTTATTCGAAAAGGGATTGAGGAAAGGAGACCGGGGACCATATAAGGGAAAATATATTTTTATTAAATAATTATTTTTGATTGTTTAATATGTGGTGTATTTTAAAGAGAATTTTTGAAAATGGGGCGTTTTGAAGTGTTTTTATACGCCAAATCGAATTTTTAAACGTTTCGATTTTCAACGAAAACATGAATTTTTCGAGAACCCGTCTAATATTTTCATAATCTTTCCTTAACAAAATATTTTAAATATTAACTAATGGGCTTAATGGGTCTATTATACGTATACCCCGCCTAAAGGTCTACCATGTGAGAACAAAAGAATCCAGCACAATGATAAAATCTATCAAACCTTTGAAACATTAAAATCATATACTGTTTGAAAAATATTGTTTAAACATAATCCTCAAAAATCATATTTGCGGAAATAACGGAAGGTCCTCGGTTTCTCGTGCTCCGCCAAATCAGTCCTTTGCACCCCCTGTCTCCTCAAACTTATGTTCACTGTAAGGACCGTGTATCGTATTATCATAAATCATACTTTGATTATCAATAATTAATGAGATTGTCATGTTGTTAGAGAAAATATGTTTTGTTAATGAATGATTGTAGAAGTAACTGAATTGTATTTGAAGAAAATGCTAAACCGCAATAGAGAAGTGATATATGTGATGGTTTTAAGCATAATTATCTGAGTATTAATTTAAATGAAATGAAACCAATTTCATTAAAAAGCTAATACATGGTACTAAAACTTTCATGTGTTGAGTTTTGTCCAAATCCATTTGGAAATAGGGGAAAAATCGTTCCGAAGTGTATCGTGTGGATTGAAGTCCCTGCACTGACACATTTTGGGAGAATGAGCATAAATTTCGAGTCTGATATCCAAATTGAGTGAGGTCAGTGGCAATAGAAGCCAAGACATAGATCTACAACTTTAATGTTGACCATTTTCACTAATTCGACACCTAGCATTCCGGATAGAACATGGCGCGCTAGGGTGCCATTGTTTGACCGCCCCAGCACGACAATGAATCACATGTTGGGACAGAACCCGACATGCTAGGGGCACAAATACTTGACAGCCCCAGCAAGACAGGATAAAACCGCTCTGGGTAAATCTCAACGTGCTAGGGCGCCATTACTTGAATGCCCAAGCGTGCACACCAGCATTTAACGGCTGGTAAGAATGAAATGTTTGTTACATTTCCTTTGGAGGCTTTGATAGATAAACAAGAAAATCGAATTCTATCGTCCGAATCTACCTCGAAATGTTGTCAAAATGCGAAACAATTTATATATCGGGAATCATCGCGTCGAGAACGTTCTCTTGAGATAATTTTCTTCTCGATTCAGAACTTTTATTTCTTGAATCCTTGAAATAACATATATTTGAAGTTGATTTCAATATATGCGATAGAATTACCGAAAAGAAACTAGTGTTCAAAGTCAGAATTGAATTATGTTATGATTTCAATTTGATATGAATTTTCAAAGTTTCAAAAGAGTTTTTGAACTTGAATTGTTGATTTTCATTGAATTCATTGATTAAAATGAAGATGTTGATTATGTAAATAGCATTTCTGTATTGATATCTTAAAGCTACATTGACTAGAGACGAAGAATTGAGGTATGTTGCATCCGAGTAACATACGACATGTATCTATGTCATATGATTCGACTGAAAATATGTGTCTATATGCCTTATTTGTTGAGTTGATGTTTCATACATGACATTCATGATTGTATCGATTTATAATATAAATATTTTGTTAGCCCACATCATTTTATCCATACATCGATACATGACATGCACGTTAAGCTACGGTCCTTGGATACATTTACATAATTGGATTCGATCTGAGGTTTGTGAGTACGATGCTATGTTTGACATTATGTGGCCCTTAAAACATAGTCATTTTTTGCCCCGATGATTGATTGATTGAGATTTGGGATTTGATGGCGCTTTGTCGACGCTATCATACGATCATCCCTTATGCTTGATTTAGGCCGGTTTGCCAGCTCGAACATTGATTTGATAGAGATTCAGTTGGTTCTGATACATGCTTAGTGGATGGGCATTTGACCTAATATCCCCACGACATGCATGCATTGCATATCATAAAACTTTGTGTAGACACATGTTGTATATATTATGGTTGTTCCATACAGAGCTTTGCTCACCCCCAAGGGCGGCTGTTGTTGTCTTTATGTGTGAAAAATGGTAGGTACTCCAGGTTATCAAGAGACCGGAGATGATACTTCTGGAGGGAGTCACATCTGAGTTGAGGTTTAGTGGTCTATCCTAAAGTATATATGAATCTATATACCGGGGCATGTCCCGAGGATATGAGTTGTATGTATTTTATTTTGATTATGTGTGGGCTTATTTTCTGATATGATATGTTTAGATGAGACTTTATTATATAGTATTTTTAGTATCATAATTATAGTTAACATTGCATTGTAATAACAATTAGGAGTTAAGAGCCCTACAGTGTATGGTATCAGAGCATAGCTGGGAATGCTCGATTGAGTCTTGTGTATACTTGAATAAGCACGAATGAATTGTGCGTTTGTATTTGATTTATTTGTATTACTTGCTCCTACTTTATTTAATTTGAGTAAATTTTTGATGAAATTAATGATTTGATAGAATGATGATATATCATTGATATTTATTTGTGATATTCATACTATATTTTGTAGATGGATCCCAAAAATGAAACTGCTATGAGTACTAGTACTGAGAGGATAGTTGGACAATTCGAAGGAATGTCCATGGATTTTGTAGGGATCCGGGCGCTAACTCATTTTCTTCAATCATCATTGTGATTAAATGGATCAAATAAATGTGCTAGGTCAAATTTTTTTCTTTAAAAGGTTGAGAACCTCATACACAAGCGTTCAAAATACTACAACTAGTTATGCTCCATCTTATTAAATTTATAAGATCAAGTTCAATATCTACAACATGATCAAAGATACAAAACTTGATCAAAATAAATTCATAACAAACTAGTGTTTATCAACCACATATCAAGTGTTGAACAACCAGCTCTACATCTAAGCCCGGATCACCACTCTAATCTCGATCTTTCATGTTTTTCTCGACCCTGATCATGTCCCACCAGTTGTCAAGCACACACAAAAACACAAAAACAGCCGGATAACTCCGGTGATAAACATATTTACCAGTATAAACAACGTATACATGCATTTCATACAAGCATATATAGAAGCATATAACATTTGTCAAACAACATGTATCATAGTCTAAGAAAATATCAATCGATGCAAAGCTTTAAATCAAACTCTTTAACTCTTTATATTTGACTCGACTCTTATCTAGGGATCCCGGTTTGAATAAGAATATAACAAGTTTCCCACCTACTCTCCCATTCAAGGTGGTGGTACGTCCCTATTCCCAGACTTCGTCACACTATATCGAGTGTCTACAATAGGAGTCGATCTATCTCCTAAGCGCATCGATATAAACAAAAAGTCCAGTGACTTCGCACCTCTACCAAAGACTCATCCAAGATGTCTATCTGATAATACATGCTTTTCTATAACTCAATAGACTAAGCATATTAATCTCAAGAATTTCGAACACATCAAAGCAATAACAATCTAGTATGTGGTTTTGGGAACTCAAGTCATATTTTACTCGAGTTATCTATCCCGGTTTAACATTTATTTATACCTTTCTTTTCTCAGTTTTTGGTTTGACACAACAAATCTCAATCTTGCTTTGTTCGTTCTTCTACCGGTTTCGAAGTTGAATTCTCGAGTTCGAAGCCTTCAATACCAAAAATGGAATGAAATTTTCGAGAGGCACAATATCAACATACAATGGTATGATCAATCTCAATCTAATTACGTTTCAAAGGCATAACGGCGCAATTTCGAGATACCCGGCAACTCAAACAACAATAGATGAATATCAACCACTCATAACCATCAACAAATACAAATTACAATTCCAAAATCTATACAACCCCATTCAAACATAGGCTGAAAAATGATAACAATTGCATACACTGTACGTTCGTCGATCTGGTTTCGATTATATGTTTATCATAATCTCAAGAACACATAATAACAATCAAATTATGATTTCTCCAAAACCAAATTTTCGAACCATGTAGGAAAGTAATAAAACTTACATCCCTTCGAAGCTCTTGACGAGAGAAGCACAAAACTATGCTCGGATCAAAAATCGGATGGCTGGATCTTGAACAATCAAATTTCTAAGATATGAAGAAGCTTGAGGGTGTTAGCCATGGAGGGTCTCGATTTCTTGGCTGAAATTCTGAAGGTGATGGAGATTGTTTACATGTAAATATGCATGGCAAGACATGTGTCACATTTTTCATTCAGCACTTCTCGCGTATATGCACGTCCAATGTTCGCGCATATGCGCGAGACTTTCTGTCTCGGCATTTAACTGCTCGTGCATATGCGCGCCTCGTCTCCGCGCATGTGCGCGAGGTCTTCTGGCCTCGACACTTATCCCATGCTTTCCCATGTCTTCCTCGGAACTTGTACTTCCATGATCATATCAAATCGTCAATTAAATAATCTCGGGTTAAAATGATATATTCTTGACCTTACAATTCTCCCCCTCTAAGACATGATTTTGTCCTCGAAATCGCAGGCAATCAAATTACACAAGATAAGAAGATATAACTGAAGCTAAATAAGAACTCACATCATTGAAACAACTCTTTAAATTTCTGTCTCATATCTGATTCAGTCTCCCAGGTAGCTTCTTCAACGCCATGACGACTCCACTGAACTTTTACCAGCGTAATAGTCTTCGTTCTAAGATGTTATTCTTTACGATCGAGAATCTGAAGTGGTTTCTCAAAATAACTCAGAGTTTCATCGAGTTCTGCCTCGTCAGGCTGAAGAACATGAGAAGTATCAGGAAGATATTTCCGTAGCATAGATACATGAAAGACGTCATGTATTCCAGATAGAGAAGGAGGAAGAGCGAGTCGATAGGCACGATTACCTATCTTCTCAAGAATCTCATACGTACTGACACAAAATCTGCGATATCTGATTTCATCTGTTTCCACAAAAACTGTTTCTTCAGATCATTGTACATCTTTTTGCCACCAGGATGAATACTATAACGACTACAGTGTGCGTCTGTCAAAATCTGTTGTTTCAAGTCTGAAACATCTGGCACAACAAGGCGATTATTCACATAAAACACATTATCACGAACCTGATATTCTAATTGATGCCCTGATCTGACCATCGCAATCGAATTCTGAATATTCTGATCGATTTTCTGTGTTTCTTTGATTCTTAAAATCAGCTCTGGTTCAACTTGAATTGTACAAAGTCTCAGAGGTTTACAATCTGTCTCAAATACTAGTCCAAAAAGACAGCAATCTTCAATCAAATTCAAGACACCAATCGTCGATAGGGATAAAGGACATACCTTTCGACTCAGTGCATCAGCTGCTGCATTTGATTTCCCCGGGTAATATTTGATTTCACAATCAAAATCTTTCAACAAATCAATCCATCTGCGTTGCCTCATATTCAGTTCTGACTGTGAAAATAAATATTTCAATCTCTTATGATCAGAATAAATTTCAAATTTCTCACCATATAGATAGTATCGCCAGATTTTCAATGCAAATACGATGGCAATCAATTCAAGACCATGAATCGGGTAGCGAGTCTCATGTGGTTTTAATTTTCTCGAGGCATAAGCAATAACATGTCCTCGCTACATCAAAACACAACCTAGTCCCCTGTGAGAAGCATCACAATAAATAACAAAATCACAAGTACCTGACAGGATAGTCAACACCGGAGCACTAGTTAATCTCTTTTTCAACTCCAGGAAACTGGATTCACAAGCCTCTGACCAAACGAAAGGGGCATTTTTCTGGGTCAGCTGAGTAATCGGCTTAGCAATACTAGAGAAATCTTTGATGAATCGACGATAATAGCCCGCTAAACCCATGAAACTGCGTATCTCTGGTACTGATGTTGGTCTAGGCCAATTGATCACAGCCTCAACTTTGCTGGGATCAACAGAAATACCATCTCCAGATATAATATGCCCCAGAAATACATCTTGTTTCAGCCAAAATTCACATTTCGATAGCTTTGCATATAGTTTCTCATATCTTAGAGTCTTTAATACAATTCTCAGATGCTCAGCATGATCAATCATAGTCTTCGAATAAATCAGAATATCGTCAATAAAGATAATCACAAAATCATCAAGATATTTATGAAATATACGGTTCATCAAACTCATAAATACAGTTGGAGCATTCTTTAAACCAAATGACATGACTATAAACTCATAGTGGCCATACCTGGTTCTGAAATCTGTCTTTGATATATCAGAATCTCTATCTCTCAACTGATGATATCCAGATCTCAAATCGATCTTGGAATAAACAGAAGAACCCTGCAACTGATCAAATAGTTCATCAATACGAGGCAAAGGGTATTTTTTCTTTATCTTAGCCTTGTTGAAATGCCGATAATAAATACAGAGTCTCATTGAACCGTTTTTTTTTCTGACAAACAGTACTGGCGTGCCCCAAGGAGAAACACTCAGTCTGATGTAACCCTTGGCTAGTAAATCCTCTAGCTGATCTTTCAATTCTTTTAGTTCAACTGGTGCCATTATGTATGGAGTTTTAGAAATAGGTATTGTACTTGGTATCAGTTCAATGCTGAAGTCTATTTCTTGGACTGGAGGCATACCCGGAATCTCATCTAGGAAGACGTCAGCAAACTCACAAACCACTGGCAAATCTGTCAATGAAGGGCTCGACTTCAGTACATCTACTGAATACACAAGGAATCCCACTGCTCCATTTTTTTAAAATCGAGTCATAGATAAAGCAGATACCAAAGGAATTCGAGCTCTGGAAACTTTACCATAAAATTTCCATTCATCAGCTATCTCAGGTCGGAATTTTACAATTTTCTGGTAACAATCGACTTTAGCTCTGTACTTGGTTAGCATATCAATACCAGTAATGCAGTCAAAATCAGACAACCCGAGTACAATACAATCTAACTCTATCTCATTACTATCATACTGCAGCATACAATGTCTAATAGAATTCACTGATATAAGACCTCTCCCCAAAGGTGAAGAGACAGATACTACAGTAGATAATGACTCAACGGCAAATCATGTATCAATGCAAATCGCTCAGAGATAAAAATATGGGATGCACCCGTATCTATCAATACATAAGCAGGGTAACCACAAAGAGAACAGTTACCTGCGGCCACATAATCAGGTGCCTCCTGGGCCTGTTCCTCGGTCAATGCAAACAATCTGGACTGCTGTCTCGGAGGCTAGCTAACATTTTGGCTTCCTCCTGGCCTCGGCTGTGACTGGGTAGTTGGTGGCTGGAAAGAGTGAACAGAAGATGATCATCTATCAGCCTGAGCCACTGATCCAGATGATCCTCCTCCCTGGGATCGTTGAGAACCTCGCTATGGACAGACTTTGGCAAAATTTCCCGGCTGTCGACAGATGGTGCAACTACCAAACACTCCTTGGCATTGCTCTATTGGATGTCTTCCTCCACATGTTCTGCAACAGACCCCTGTATAATTGGATCTCTGACCAGAATCGGTCTGTCGTGAGCCACTGGAGCTAGATAAACTACTTCCAGACTTCTTAAACAGTTTCCCTTGAGCTTTCAGAGTATCCTTCCAACTGCTGCTACCGTCACTATCAAATATGGGAGGTGGTTGGTGGAACAGGGCTGAAGGTTGATTTTGTTTCTGTGTTTGAGCGACATACAAAGTTCCTCGCTGCTTGATCAAGCCCGCTTCAGTTCCTTTTGCTCTGTTCAAGGCATCAGCAAAATTATTTGGTCGCCCTGTATTTACTAGTGTAAAAATATCTGGATTCAGCCCATTGATAAACTGATCAGCCACGGCTTCATCATTATCAGCAACATGAGGAGCAAAACGTAGCAAGGTAGAGAACTTGGCCACGTATTGTTCAATTTTCAGATGACCCTGTTTCAAGTTAGCAAAATCTGTACCCTTTTCCTTTTTGTATGATACTGGGAAAAATCATTGATAAAATTCGGATTTAAAGATCTTCCAAGTAATCACCGTGCCTCGATGCTTCAAAGCTCTCTTCGTTGTGAGCCACTAGCTTTTTGCCACCTCATGTAACTGGTGCCCGATCAGTCTGACTCTACGCTCATCTGCATAGTCAAGTGAATTAAACAACATCTTAATATCATCAAGCCAGCTCTCACAATCGATAGATGTCTCCGTGCCTTTCAAAGTTGGTGGTTTGAATGACTGAAATCTCTTTAACAGTGTTTCCATGGGTGTCGCTGTAACATCCATCGGATTATTTGAAGTACTACCCTGTTTTGTGGCTCTTCGAGGAGGCATATCTGATTATCGAATTGGTTAGTAATCAAATCTAGCAAATCTGTCTCAGTCCTCCTCTGATCATTTTACTTCTGATCAAGAATCGGTTCAGATTCATTCTACAATAATACATGTTTCCAATCAAATCAGATAATCAGGTAAACATGTAATTTCTAAAGCAGTAAAACATGCTGTCATACTAGCATATAACGTTTATAAATAAACATTATATTAAATGACATGCTAGTACCACAGAAGCAAGATAGAAAACTCAATGTACCCCGCTCACTCGCATCTATTTCAGTCTAATGAACATACAGCTCTGATACCACCTGTTGTAGGGACCCGAACGCTAACTCATTTTCTTCAATCATCATTGGGATTAAATGGATCAATTAAATGTGCTAGGTCAATATTTTTTTTAAAAAAAAGGTTGAGCACCTCAAACACAAGTGTTCAAAATAAAGTCATAACTAGCTAGTGTTTATCAACCACATATCAAGTGTTGAACAGCCAGCTCTACATCTAAGCCCGGATCGCCACTCTAATCTCGATCTTTCATGTTCTTCTCGACCCTGATCTTGTTCCACATGTTGTCATGCACACATACAAACACAACAGCAGCCGGATAACTCTTGTGAGAAACATATTTCCCAGTATAAACAACGTATATATACATTTCATAAAAGAATATACAGAAGAATATAACATTTGTCAAACAACATATATCATAGTCTAAGAAAACATAAATCGATACAAAGCATTAAATCAAACTCTTTAACTCTTAATCTTTTACACGACTCTTATCTAGAGATCCCGATTTGAATAATAACGTAACAAGTCTCCCACCTACTATCCCATTAGGGGTGGTGTACGTCCCTATTCCCAGACTTCGGCACACTATATAGATTGTCTACAATAGGAGTCGATCTTTCTCCTAAGCGCATCGATATAAACTAAACGTACAGTGACTTGGCACCTCTACCAAAGACTCATTCAAGATGTCTTTCTCATAATACATGCTTTTCTATAACTCAATAGACTAAGCATATTAATCTCAAGAATTTCAAACACATCAAAGAAATAACAATCTAGTATGTGGTTTTGGGAACTCAAGTCATATCTTACTCGAGTTATCTATCCCGGTTTGACATTGATTTTTATACCTATCTTTTCTCGGTTTTTGGTTTGACGCAACAAATCTCAATCTTGGTTTGTTCATTCTTCTACCGGTTTCGAAGTTGAATTCTCGAGTTCGAAGCCTTCAATACCAAATCTGGAATGACATTTTCGAGAGGCACAATATCAACATAAAACTCAAAGCAAGACATGGTATGATAAATCTCAATCTAATTATGTTACGACGGCATAACGGCGCAATTTCGAGATACCCGGCAACTCAAACAACAATAGATGAATATCAACCACTCATAACCATCAACAAATACAAATTACAATTCCAAAATCTATACAACCCCATTCAAACATAGGATGGAAAATGATAACAATTTCATACAATGTCCGTTCGTCAATTCGGTTTTGATTATATGTTTATCATAATCTCAAGAACACATAATATCAATCAAATTATGATTTCTCCAACACCAAATTTTCGAACCATGCAAGAAAGTAATAAAACTTACATCCCTTTGAAGCTCTTGACGAGAGAAGCACGGAACTATGCTCGGATCAAAATCGGATGGCCTGATCTTGCACAATCAAATTTATAAGATATGAAGAAGCTTGATGGTGTTAGCCATGGAGGGTCTCAATTTCTTGGCTGAAATTCTGAAGGGGATGGAGATTGTTTACATGTAAATATGCATGGAAAGACAAGTGTCACATTTTTCATTCAGCACTTCTCGCGTATATGCGCGTCCAATGTTCGCGCATATGCACGAGACTTACTGTCTCGGCACTTAGAATTACACCTGCTCGCGCATATGCGCGCCTCATCTCCGCGCATGTGCGTGAGGTCTTCTGGCATCCACACTTATCCCATGCTTTTCCATATCTTCTTTGAAGCTTGTCCTTCCATGATCATATCAATTCTTCAATTAAATAATCTCGGGTTAAAATGATATACTCTCGGCCTTGCAGATTTGGTGATGGCTCGATTCTAGGATCTGAAACCATTGAGGTTCTTTAGCACCGAGAGTGCAAATAGAGAAGATGTATGGTTAAAGGATATCGAGCACTTGTTTAATATTGTTGAATATTCCAAGCCTCGGAGAATGAAACTTGCTCTATATCAATTAAAGGACCGAGCAAAATCTTGGTTGGAATCCGCTGAGATTGGATTGAAAGAGAATGATATTGAAGTCACATGGGATGTCTTCAAGGCCCAATTTCTTGAGCAGTACTCTCCTCCTTCTTATTATACTGCCCAGGAGGATGAATTTAATAATCTGCAGCAAATTACGATGACTGTTACAGAATATTCTTCGAAATTTTCTAATTTTTTAAATATGCAACTCATGTAGCTGCAAATGCAAAATAAAAATATAACAGGTTTGTGAATGGATTATTGTTAGAGTAGGTATCCGTCGAGCCAAGTGTTGGTCGAGAATTCACATTGAAACTCTATGTATAAACAATGTTTATTTTAATAATATATAAAATTATTGTTTTGGGACATCTTTATCTGTATACCCATGCTTGTTGCATAGATAAAGTCCTTGAATATACAAATTGTATAAATAATATGAGATACTCATATGATGAGTATCATGAAACTCATATTTGGAATAATGTATATTTTAAACAGTTCCTATTCGATTAAGCCGCCGCTAAGAAGAATAAAGGCTGCTCGAGTTTGAGACTAGTATCTGCGATGTGAGTACCATATTTCATTGGTAGGGGACATTGTAAAGTCCGAGCATGCAGATAAGGTGCTCCTTGTAGAGTGCACTGAACAATCCTCCATAAAGGACTTTCCAAGTGGTTTTCACTTATCGAGTGGAAACGTCCTAGTTTATGGTTGTACACCATTAATCCTTATGACCTAAGACAACATTGTGACTCCATATGCTAGCATAGCACTTTGACTTTTTTACCGACTCATATGGGATCATCAAGTGGCAAGGTTGGGTGTGTTGTCGAAACATATATTAGTCTATGCATTGTAATCGGAGATTCACCACTTACCTTCGGGTATGGATATTCTATGTGATCTCATGTGTATGTAATTTGAAATCTCTGATCAGAGTGTTGGTGGTAATTAAGAAAGGGGTTTCTTAGAATACACAATCGATGCAACTACGACATGACATATAGTGTCGATTTTTTGATAACTCACGATATACCAATGGTTGTCGAATCAGTCGGGATATATGAGATGAATGGACCGTACTGTACGCTAACCATAATGGAATGGTTCTTGCATGCACTATCATTTGATACCAAGGGAATCATGTAAGCGATGCTGCTAGGCGTTTAACATGATTGGTTGCGTATTATCATACTTGAGTTCTGACGTTCTTATTATCAAGGAGTTGATAAGTAAAAATGAAGAAATTGGGGTATGCTCATATAAGGACATGTTTAGTCCTGAATCATATTGAGATTTGAAATAACTACTAGTTGTATCAATGAACCATTGAGGGTCACACAAGTACTAGCTTTCTAGATCCCATTGAGAAGGAAATTAGTTCAATGTGTTGAACGACTTATAAAGGAGTTTATAAGCACAAGGAAAAATTAGAAGTAATATTTCTATATGGGGAATGTAACTTTTGATTTGTGGAAATGTTCCCAAATTAAAAGTTGCCCTAAATAATGTATTTAAAAATTATGATTTTCATAAACATTATCATGAACTAAATTAAAATAATTCAAGTATTGAATTAATTAAACACTGGTGGATCAAGTAGAGTCAAAAGAATTGAATTAATTCAAGTGTTGAATCAATTCAATAACATTAGGTCTTGTAGAGCTCAATTGAAAATAATTATTCAGCTAGTGGGCTTGAGTAAATTAAAGCAAATTTTCATTGGTCTCAAATGTGTTTGAGATATTTAAATAAAAGTCAATGAGCTTTGTAATTGTTACAAGGCTAAATAAATTGCGTGCATGGGAGATAAAAGGTTGGGAGTCAACTTTTTCAAATAAAGGCTAGCATGCCTTTGGAATACAAAACTTTTTTTACACAACCAAGAAAAGGCTCCTCTCCTCCTTCTCTCCATGGTGGCCGAATTTCCTATCTATTTTTCTTAGAAATTGCTTCATCATTTTGATGATTTGATAGCAAACTTCTCAAAGAAAAATGCATTACATTTTCTAGTGCAAGTGTAAGGTGGTTTTTTCTTGTTGGTGGTGGGCTTGATTTTGAGCAAGGAGTACTCAAGGGAAGCTTGTAGAGTTGTCTACCCATTGAAGAGCTAAGTTGTTTATCATATTAGTTGGATCCATCAACAATTTTTAGATTGATAGGTAAAACACTTAAACATACAATGTGTAGTACCCAAAAAACCAATATGCGTAGATATGTGCATAATTTCTATTATTTAATTTTAAATGGTTATTATTTTAAAAAATTGTTGATTTAATTGCATTTAAATCATTTACGTAATTTTTAAGGATTTTTAAATCGCTTATTTCAAATTTTAGCTTTTTAGATATATACGCGAGACCGGACCGGAGATAGGAAATCGGAGATGAATTTTATGATCCAAAAATAATCCTAAATTTATTCCGAGCTAAGAATAATTTATTTTAATGAAATCAAGTGGATTTAAGTATACTTTAATTAATTAATCACCAATTTAATTGTAGGCTTCTTAAATCATCAAGATTATGCTTAATTAACCTTTTAATCAAGCTTATCTAACCTAGGATTCTACTTAGCAAAACTTAAACAAATCCTACACCAATTGGAAAGACAACTCTCGGTCAATTCCACTCCACACAACCCCAAATTGACATCATTTACTCCTCCATGCACCACCTTAATTGACCACAAGCCTTCACCACCTTCTTTACTCCACCTAGCACGAAATGATAGAGATTTAGCAGCTCCCATTCTTGGCCAAGACAACAACAATAACAAGGTTTCTTCATTTCCATTGCCGTGTCTCCCGGTCCGACGTATCGTGTTAGTTATTGTAAAAAACAACTTAAGGCATGTATATATGGTTTCTTTGCTCTTCAATCAAGTCATATATCATTTTTTTAAACCATTACATGTCCTTGATTCATGATAAAACCGAAATATGACAGCAATATGAACAAAAAAATTCTGCACAGATTTTGGCTCTCTCTTGTGCCTCATGGTTTTGATGTTTTTGTGGTTCCAGGAGGTTGGTTCGATTCCAAGCACCCAAGGCAGCATCTAGGCATGTACTAGGGTGAGTTAGGATCATGTTGGTCCATTATTTTAAGCCCCCAACTCGCTGGATTCAAGATTTGACAGCAACTCCTCCTTAGTTGCAAGTTGAGTCTCGAAATTTTTGTTTTTGGTTGTTCAAGGAGGTTCGAATCTTGTTTGGCTTTTGGGCCTGTAACCACGGTTAGGACTCTTCCTTAGCATGTCTAGGAAATGACCAAAATGACCTTTCATGGCTTGGTTCATGTCCCCATCGGTTTTTAAAGAAAAACAACACAAGTGTCCCTCGGTTTCTATTTCTGATTTTTGTGAGTGAGTTTCGGTTCTAGAAGTTTTGGATGGATCTTGGTGGGCTTTTAACCAGTTAACCTTGGTTCATACAACACTTCATCATGTCTAGGTTGAGCCATGGTTGATCATTTGACCACTAGAACGACACATGACAGCAAGCGATCCAAACAATCGCATGGTACATAAGTTTTCTTTGTGTTCTCGGTTTGAGCTTTGTGTTGTCCTAGGTGTTTGGGTGGATTGTGGATGTCCTAGTGCCCTTAGACATGGTTCAAGCCACTCCTTAGGATGTTGGTAAGAGGATCTGGTTGGTGGTTCAAGCCCCAATGGCCGATAGCCTCGTAAACGAAGCAATGCAAGCACAAGTGCTGCTGCTGCATTTTTTTTGACAGCAACTTGATCTTCGGTTCAGGAGGCTTGTTTGAGTTCTTGGATGGCTTTTAGCCTATGGCCTTGTACTGGACAGTGCCTCAATGAGTTAGAAAGGTCATGTTTTTGGCTGTTTGTGAATTGGTTATGTTTAGAGGTCGTACGAGAATTTACGGTGCAATGTGCCAAAGTGACTTTTGAAAGAGCGTTTAATGATTTTGGCCTCCATGCACAATTTTCGTGCATAACAGACCTTGGCATTTATTTTCCATTATTTTAGGTGTATTTTAATCATGACTAAATGATGGTTCGATGTTGCTTCGGGTTGGTACGGAGTCATGGTTAGATACTAAGTTTGTTGGGCGTAATTGTCTCGTTTTTGGTTCGGTTATGACATGTGGGTCAATTTAAGATTATTTTCAGGTTTCTCATGTTAGAATTAGGTTGCAGCGAGCCTGGAAACGATCCAACTCAATTGGTAAAATAACACAGGAATTTAATTATTTTACGTGCATAAAAAACATAAAAAGTTTATTTTTGAGATATATGCGATATGTCTTGTGGCCACCTTACGCTTATGAGATTCCTTCACCCGGTGACTTACGACCGGTTTATGATTATTTATGGGTATGGATATCGAGTCCAAGGGCTTTGATGATCACTACCGCCCAGTATACTGTGGTTTAGTATGATCAGACGATTCATATTATGTTATGTTACGTTATGGGTCACTTGCGTAGAACATTATCTCAACAGAAAGTTATGATATGTTCTTTTATGACAGGGCTCTATCGAGCAAACCTTTTACGTAAGATTATCAGTTATGCACGTATTTATAATTATTCATGGCACGATTTTCACGTTACGCTTTACGATATGATATCTTTACATGGCATGAAATTTTATGATATATTTTACTTGTTATTAACGATATATGCATGCTGAGTCTTTAGACTCACTAGACTTGATTGTTGTAGGTACTGACGATGCAGAGGCTGAGGGCGGGGACCAATGAGTTAGCCCGGATCGGCGGTAGTACGAACCCGAGGACCTCACGTTTAGTTATTCAGTTTTATGTTCAAACTCTTGTTATAACTTTTATATATTTTAAGTTATTGTTTAAAACATTATTCAGTTTCCGGTGCTATGTTTATGTTAAACCGTTGGGTTATTTTACTAAAGTTTTTATACGTTGCAAGTTTATTTATTTAAAGAGAAAATTTTTAATAATTCCGCAAAATTATGTATACGAATTTAGGGCCCTCACAGTTGGTATCAAAACGATGTTTCTTGTAAAGGGTTGTACTTACTACTGATCTCGAGAAGCTCACGATGTCACGTCTTCAGTCTGTAAGTCCTACTTTCACGTATTATATTTTTTTGAGAATGAAATAGTTTACCAGCATGTTCTCATGAAATATTTTAACAGCATGTTCTCCTGAAAAATATTTTATGTCAAGATTATGTTTTAGCAAATATATATTTAAATTTCAAGAAAAATAGTAGAAATATTGCATGTTAGTTACGTAAGGATTTTACATGGTACAGTATGCCTTCTAGACGAGTTATTGACCGCCCGAGGGGTGCTGAAAGCGAGGCTGATGAGACTCAGAACCGTTATGAGGATAGAGGTCCATCGCTACCTCCTCCACCACCTGATATGCATACCCAGATGATGGCGGGTATGACTCAGTTCTTCGCACAGTTCGCGGGGAACAGTGCTGCAGCGGTAGCTAGGCCGCCTAGACCCGAGGCTATATGTGAGTGGTTCATGAGGATGAACCTGAAGGAGTTCACTGGGACATCTGATCCCATGGTTGTTGAAAGATGGATTAAGTCCCTAGAGGTTACTTTCAGATTTATGGAGCTGGAGGATGTTGACAGGGTCCGATGTGCGACCTATCTTTTTGGAGGAGACGCCCGTCTATGGTGGGAGGGCGCATCTGTAGCTCAGGATCTAGCTACTCTTAGTTGGACGCGCTTTAGAGAGGTATTCTTCTCTAAGTATTTTACTGATGATGTGCGTTTGAGGTTGACCAGGGAGTTTATGACCCTGAGACAGGGTGACATGACTGTTACGGAGTTTATCCGTAAGTTCGAGAGGTGTTGTCACTTTGTACCATTGATCGCGAACGACGAGGGTGCTAGTCTTAGGCACTTCATGGATGGATTGCGGTCGATCTTGCGCCGTGATGTTAGGGTTGATGGCCCTACGACATATGAGGTCGCCGTCTCTAGAGCTCTTACTGCAGAGCAGGATCAGAGAGATATCGAGAATGACCGCCAGGGTAAGCGGCCATTTTAGGCGCCCCACCACCCTCCTCAGCAGCAGCAGCATAAGAAGCCTTTCGATGGCCCATCTGGGAGCAGAGGGCAGCAGCACCAGCAGGGACGTGTGGTCCCGAGGATGCAGGAGTACCCGGTCTGTGCCAGGTGTACACGCCGCCATACCGGAGTTTGCATGTATGGCTCTGGGAAGTGTTTCAAGTGTGGCGGTACTGGCCATTTGCTGAAGGATTGTCCTCAAGGGACATTGCATACTCCGGGCAGAGTGTTTGCACTCCATGCAGCGGAGGCGAACCCAGGGACTATGCTCTTGACAGGTATCTTAAATCTTTAAGTTTATATTTGAGAAATTTTTAGCATATTTAATTCAGCATTTTGGGATTAATTGCTTTGAATTATTGGGTTATAAGATTTGAACTTAGAAATTGTGATAAGATTGAATGTTCTATTCGGGTCGTTTTGGGAATCTAAGTTAGAAGAACTTTGACCTTTGCACGTCTATCGGATTAATTCTGGTAAATTATTGGATTTAGATAGATGTTCCAACCTTTCAGGAAGAATATTTATAGGTGGAGCTTCTACGAACGCCTTGATTGATTCAGGGGCTACTCATTCATTCATATCTGAGACCTTTGCGAATTCCATCAAGGTCAAGACGATTGGATTGGATGTGGCGTATTCTGTGGTTATTCCATCTTGCGAGGAGATGGCAGCGACTAGCGTAATACGAGACATAGTCCTCGAGCTTCATGGAAATCTTGTCTATGCGGATTTGATCGTGCTGCCAATGCCAGAGTTTGATATTATCCTTGGGATGGATTGGCTGCACAAGAATAGAGTACTTTAGATTTTTTGCGGAGATCTGTTCTAGTCCGACCGCTTGGAAGGGAGCAGTTCCTGTTTGAGCCTGACAGGTACTTTAATTTGCCTATCATGATATCTTGTATTTAGGCTAGGAAGCTCGTGCATAGGGGTTGTCGAGCATTCATCGCGACCATTATATCTGTTCCCGAGGTCCCCAGCCAGTTAGTTGCAGATGTCCCAGTTGTTAGGAACTTTTCAGACGTTTTTCCCGATGACGTCTCTGGTAGACCACCGGTACGAGAGGTTGAGTTTTTGATCGATCGTATGCCAGGTACCGCGCCAATCTCTAAGGCGCCATACAGATTAGCACCGTCAGAGATGGTTGAGATCAAGAAACAGATTCAGGAGCTTCTTGACAAGGAGTATATTCGCCTGAGTTTCTCTCCATGGGGCGCGCCTGTCTTATTCGTGAAGAAGAAAGACGGATCTATGAGGCTTTGCATTGACTACAGGGAGTTGAACAGGGTTACAGTGAAGAATAAATACCCACTTCCGAGGATCGAGGATTTTTTTGATCAGTTGTAGGGAGCCTCAGTATTCTCCAAGATAGATCTGCGTTCCGGATATCACCAGTTGAGGGTGAAAGACGCCAATACTTTTAAGACTGCTTTTAGAACTAGTTATGGGCACTTCGAGTTCCTTGTGATGTCGTTCGGTCTGACGAATGTGCTGACGATCTTCATGGATCTCATGAATCATGTATTTCAGCCGTATCTTGATCAGTTCGTCATTGTATTCATAGACGACATTCTCGTCTACTCAAAGAGTCAAGAGGATCACAACAGGCATCTGACCGCAGTATTGCAGACGTTGCAGAGGCACAAGCAGTTCGCTAAGTTCAGCAAGTGCGAGTTCTGGTTAGAGAAAGTGGCGTTCCTAGGCCACATCATATCTAGTAGTGGCATTGAGGTAGACCCAGCAAAGGTTGCGATAGTCAGAGATTGGGAGGTGCCGCAGAGTGCATCAGAGATCCGTAGTTTCCATGCTCTAGCAGGATACTATTGGCAGTTTATTCAGGGTTTCTCCTCTATCGCAGTTCCACTCAAGTCATTGACTAAGAAGAATGCTAAGTACGTGTGAAGCAATGAGTGCCAGAAGAGTTTCGATTCTTTGAAGCAAGCTCTTATTTCAGCGACGATCTTGTCCATGCCTTCTGGGCCCGGAGATTTTGTATTGTATACCAATGCTTCAAAGCTCGGTCTAGGCGCAGTGTTAATGCAGCATGGGAAATTAATAGCGTATGCTTCTCGTCAGTTGAAGATCCACGAGAAGAACTACACTACTCATGATCTTGAGTTAGCTGCTGTAGTATTTGTCTTGAAGATTTGGAGGCATTATCTGTACGGAGAGAAGTGTCAGATCTTTACCGACAAAAAGAGCCTCAAGTACTTCTTTACGCAGAAAGAGTTGAATATGCGTCAGAGGCGTTGGTTGGAGTTAGTCAAGGATTATGACTGTGACATTAGCTACCATCCTGGTAAAGCTAATGTAGTAGCGGATGCTTTGAGCCGGAAAGTCGCAGTGATGGCTCATTTGACAGTTCAGAGGCCTCTTCAGAGTGAGATTAGGAAGTTTGATCTAGAGATTTATACTCGAGGTAGAGTTCCCCGTCTATCTACCTTGACGATTAAGTCTTCTTTATTAGACCGTATTCGCAGCAGTCAGTCATCTGATGAGCAGTTGGCGAAGTGGAGGCAGAGAGATGAGGCGAAGGGCAGTGTTTTGTACACAGTGAGTGATGGCATTGTTCGTTAACGAGATAGGATATGGGTTCCTAGTAGCGGTTCTATTCGAACATACATATTAGTTGAGGCCCATATGTCCCCGTACTCTATTCATCCTGGGAGGACGAAGATGTACAAGGATCTGTAGATGTTATATTTGTGGCCCGGTATGAAGAGAGAGATCCGGAGATTTGTATCCGAGTGTTTGACTTGTCAACTTGTGAAAGCTGAACATCAGAGACCAGCCGGCTTACTCAAGCCACTTCCCATTCCTGAGTGGAAGTGGGAGAACATTAACATGGATTTCGTGGTTGGTTTACCGAAGTCGGCTAGAGGTTCGAATGCTATATGGGTGACTGTTGATCGTCTTACTAAGTCAGCGCATTTCTTGCCTATTAAGACGACTTTCTCCATGACTCAGTATGCTGAGTTATATATCCGTGAGATAGTCCGATTACACGGTATCCCAGTCTCTATTGTTTCTGACAGAGATCCGAGATTCACTTCTTCATTTTGGAAGAGTCTGCATTCAGCGATGGGTACGAAGTTGTTGTTTAGCACAACTTTTCACACTCAGACATATGGTCAATGTAGAACCCGTAACTTAGACTACGTATAAACCATGCATAATTCTAGTATTTAAATTAAAATGATTTTTGTTGCATGAGTATTTAAAGTGCCTTTCTTTAAAGTTAATTATTTCATTTCAGTAGTTTTAATTTTATTCTTTCAGTTATTTCAGTGAGGCCGGACTGAAGTTGGAGCTTTGAGATAGAATTCAAGATTTAGAAAACATTTCCGGAATTTATTTTAGCTAGCAAGTAAGTTCATTTAAGTTAAAAAGGAAGTTTGAGGATTTAATTTAATTACTTGAGTTGAGTAGGAAAATAAGCTCATTTGAGTTACTTAATTAAGAGATTAATTCAATAAATTAATTAAGGGATAGATAAGGCTCTTAAGGTATTAATATTTAGTAACTAAACAATTTTTCCCCTTCATTTTATTGTATTTTCGGCCCTTTAATAGATTAAGCATTACCATGCCAACTCATCACCCTTTTGACCCATTCTTTTTGGTGTTAACATGCTAATCTTTCTTTTATGATTAGTCCACCTTAATTCATTAATTATTGAGCATTATCCTAGTCGAGAAAGCTTAAGATTTCGGCCCCCACCTTCTAGAGCCATCCATCAACTCATTTGATATCAAACAACAATTCAAAATTCAAAATGAGGGAGACTTGGTCTTGAGTTGCCCCATATATTTTGCACCCACTTCCCTCACTCCCCTAACCATCTTCCCCTCTCCCTAAGCTCGAAATTCAGAGTCATTTTAGAGGCAAAAATCGTGAGGTTCATAGCTTTTAAGAGGAGAGAAATCGAGCAAGGTAGACAAGAAAGCTAGATCGCACCACTCCTCCGCGCCGCGTCGTCGTCGTTTCGTTCGTTTTCTTTCAAAACGAAACCAGGCATGCATATATTCTTCCATGACTCTTCAATCAAGTCATACTATCATATTTTTATGTTTCATGATCCCCCTTTCATGTAAAAACCGAAATACATCAGCATTTTCAGAAAAGAACAACATGCAGAATTTCGGCCCCTTTCTTTTCAAGCTTCACGGTTTTCTTTGATGTTGTGGTTTCAGGTATTGGTTCGGTTCCAGGCTCCCAAGGAAACATCTAGACATGTTCTAGGATGGATTAGGATCACTTTAGTCCATTGTTTCAGCCCCCATGCTTGCTGGAAATTCGAAAATGACAGCAACTCCATTTGTGTCCATTTGTGTTCGAAAATCTGATGTTGCGGTCATAAGGGAATAAATCGGATCTTGGCTGCCCTAGGGTCCTATAGCCATGATTAGATCACTTCCCTAGCATGTCTACGACGTGAGTAAGTCGCCCTTTTGGTGGCTTGGTCCATGGTTAATCGGTTTTTAAATCAAACGCAAGAACGGCCTCTTTCCCCATTTCGGCCCTTCCTTGGTACAGCATATGAGTTTCGGTTTTGGTGGTTTGGTGTGGATCTTGTTTGGCCTATGGCCCTTAGCCACGGTTCATACCATACCCCTAGATGTCTGGGTCGTGCCATGGTCAATCAAATGGCCACTGGAACGACACGAGACAGCAAGCAAAGCAAAACACCACACGCGCATGCAAAGGTGCTCTCGGGTGAATCTTTTCGATCGTTGCTGGAATATTCCGAATTTTGGCTGGTCTAAAGCTCCTAGCCATGGTTCGAATCATTCCTTGGGACGTTGGTAAGAGGTGTTGGTTGGTGGTTCAAGCCCCAATGGCCATTAGCCTCACAAACGACGCAAGCAAACCAAAGCACGGTTGCTGTATTTTTGGACAGCAACTTGCTGTGTCGGTTCGGAGGTTCTTTTGAGTTCTTGGTGGGCTTTTAGCCTATGGCCTTGGAATGGAAAGTGCCTCATTGAGTTAGGAAGGTCATGTTTTTGACCGTTTCTAATTCGGTTCATTTTTGAGGTCGTACGAGAATTTACGGTGCGATGTGCCAAATTGACTCTCGAAAGAGCATTTCTTGTTTTGGCCTCCATTCACCTAGATTTCGGCCCTCACCATTTTAGGAGCATTATTTTATCATTTTAGGCGTATTTTAATCATGACTACATGACGGTTCAGTGTTGGTTCGGGTTGGTTCGGAGTCATGATTAAATACGAAGTCGGTAGGCGTAATTGTCACATTTTAAAATGTTATTGCATAGTTTGGTCCCATAAATCTATTGCATATTTTTCATGACATATTTAGGTTGCAGCGAGCCTGGGAGCGATCCAATCCAAGCAGTAAATTATTTCAGGATATTTAATTGTGTCATTTAATTATATTACGTGCATAAATATATAAAATGTTCATTTTTGAGATTATGCGATATTGCTTGTGGCCATTACACTATCATGGGATTATTGCTAAATCCGGTCATCAGTTACCGGTCAGTTGAGTTTGTTTCACCCAGTATACTGTGGCTACAGTCTGATCAGACGTTTACTATTTTATCTGGTCGCCAGTTACCGGTCATGGGAGCATTTTATTATCCGGTCGCCAGTTACCGGTCAGTTTCAGTGCAGGGGCCACTTGCGTATACCATAATCTCACCAGGAAAATTATTACAGGCTATTTCAGTACAGGGCTCCAAGGAGCAAACATTTTTACCATGATATTTTAAGTTCAGTTATGCACGTATTATAATTAATCATGACACGACCCTTTTACGATATGCCTCATGACACGACATTTTTATTCCATGAAATTTTACTATAGTATTTACTCGTTATTTACGATATATGCATGTTGAGTCTTTAGACTCACTAGACTTGATTGTTGTAGGTTCTGATGATGCCGGGGCCGAGGGCGGGGACTAGTGAGCAGGCTCGAGTCGGCAGTAGTAGGACCCGAGAACCTCAGTTCAGCATTTATTTTTAATTGATGGCTCAAACGTTTTAATTATTGTTGGAAAAACTTTTTACTGTTATTTCAAAAATGTTAATTCTTCCGCTGCCACATTGAACATCAAAATTTATTTATAAGTTCATTTATGAAGGAGGCAATTTTAATTATTTTAAAAAAAAATTTAAATTTTCCGCAAATTTCCAAGTAAGGATTTTAGGCCTTTACACTCAATCAGAGAGAGTTATTCAGATCTTGGAGGATCTTCTCCATGCTTGTGTCATCGATTTCTCAGGAAGCTGGGATCGAAGTTGCCATTAGTGGTGTTTAACTATAACAACAGCTTCCAATGATCTATAGGTATGGCTCCCTATGAAGCACTGTACGGAAGGAAGTGTAGATCGCCTATTCATTGGGATGAAGTAGGCGAGAGATCAGAGTTAGGTCCAAAGATCGTCCAGCAGACTGCCGATCTAGTAGTCGTAATTCGTGACAGGATGAGGACTGCTCAGAGTCGATAGAAGATTTATGCCGACCAGAGGAGGAGAGATCTAGAGTTTGCCGTTGGCGACCATGTTTTTGTGAAGATAGCACCGATGAAGGGTGTCATGAGATTCGGAAAGAAGGGGAAGCTTAGTCCGAGGTTCATCGGACCATTTGAGATCCTCGACAGAGTTGGGACATTAGCATATCGTGTTGCTCTTCCGCTGAATCTGGCCAAAGTACACAATATGTTCCATGTGTCGATGTTGAGGAAGTATTTAGCGAACCCTTCTCATGTGTTGAACTTTGAGCCGTTGCAGTTTTCTCCGAACTTGTCTTATGAAGAGACACCAGTGCAGATCTTAGACCGTAAGAAGAAGAAGCTTCGAAACAAAGTGATCAAATCAGTGAAGGTCAAGTGGCTTAATCATTCCGATGAGTAAGCTACTTGGGAGTCAGAGTCAGAGATGCGGAGTCGCTTTCCAGATTTATTCGGTGAGCTCTAATTTCAAGGACGAAATTTTATTTAAGGAGGGGAGTGTTGTAGTACCCGAAAAACCAATATGCGTAGATATGTGCATTATTTCTAATATTTAATTTTAAATGGTTATTATTTTAAAAAATTGTTGATTTAATTGCATTTAAATCATTTACGTAATTTTTAAGGATTTTTAAATCGCGTATTTCAAATTTTAGCTTTTTAGATATATGCGCGAGATCGGACCGGAGATAGGAAATCGGAGATGAATTTTATGATCCAAAAATATTCCTAAATTTATTCCGAGCTAAGAAATAATTTATTTTAATGAAATCAAGTGGATTTTAGTCTACTTTAGTTAATTAATCACCAATTTAATTGTAGACTTCTTAATTCATCAAGATTATGCTTAATTAACCTTTTAATCAATCTTATTTAACCTAAGATTCTACTTAGCAAAACTTAAACAAATCCTACACCAATTGGAAAGACAACTCTCGGTCAATTCCACTCCACACAACCCCAAATTGACATCATTTACTCCTCCATGCACCACCTTATTTGACCACAAGCCTTCACCACCTTCTTCACTCCACCTAGCACGAAATGGTAGAGATTTAGCAGATCCCATTCTTGGCCAAGACAACAACAATAACAAGGTTTCTTCATTTCCATTGCCGTGTCTCCCAGTCCGACGTATCGTGTTAGTTATTTCGTGTTAGTTATTGTAAAAAACAACTTAAGGCATGTATATATGGTTTCTTTGCTCTTCAATCAAGTCATATATCATTTTTTTAAACCATTACATGTCCTTGATTCATGATAAAACCGAAATATGACAGAAACATGAACAAAAAAATTCTGCACAGATTTTGGCTCTCACTTGTGCCTCATGGTTTTGTTGTTTTTGTGGTTCCAAGAGGTTGGTTCGATTCCAGACACCCAAGGCTGCATCTAGGCATGTACTAGGGTGAGTTAGGATCATGTTGGTTCATTAATTTAAGCCACCAACTCGCTGGATTCAAGATTTGACAGCAACTCCTCCATAGTTGCAAGTTGAGTCTCGAAATTCTTGTTTTTGGTTGTTCAAGGAGGTTCGAATCTTGGTTCGCTTTTTGGCCTGTAACCACGGTTAGGACTCTTAGCATTTCTAGCCCCATCGGTTTTTAAAGCAAAACAACACAAGTGTCCCTCGGTTTCTATTTCCGATTTTTGTGAGTGAGTTTCGGCTCATGAAGTTTTGGATCTTGGTTGGCTTTTAGCCCTTAACCTTGGTTCATACAACACTTCATCATGTCTAGGTCGAGCCA
Source organism: Primulina tabacum (assembly GCF_025594145.1). NCBI lineage: Eukaryota > Viridiplantae > Streptophyta > Magnoliopsida > Lamiales > Gesneriaceae > Primulina > Primulina tabacum. Next base: position 16,450,534 of record NC_134558.1, read on the forward strand.
TGGTCGATCATATGACCACTGGAATGACACATGACACCAAGCGATCCAAACAATCGCATGGTACAGAATTTTTCTTTGTGTTCTCGGTTTGAGCTTTGTGTTGTCGTAGGTGTTTGGGTGGATTGTGGATGGCCTAGTGCCCTTAGCCAAGGTTCAAGCCACTCCTTAGGACGTTGGTAAGAGGCTGTGGTCAGTGGTTCAAGCCCCAATAGCCGATAGCCTCGTAAACGAAGCGATGCAAGCACAAGTGCTGCTGCTGCTTTTTTTTACAGCAACTTGATCTTCGGTTCAGGAGGCTTGTTTGAGTTCTTGGTTGGCTTTTATCCTATGGCCTTGGACTGGACAGTACCTCAATGAGTTAGGAAGGTCATGTTTTTGGCGTTTGTGAATTTGTTAAGTTTAGAGGTCGTACGAGAATTTACGGTGCAATGTGCCAAAGTGACTTTCGAAAGAGCGTTTCATGATTTTGGCCTCCATGCACAATTTTCGTGCATAACAGACCTTGGCATTTATTTTCCAGTATTTTAGGTGTATTTTAATCATGACTAAATGATGGTTCGATGTTGCTTCGGGTTGGTACGGAGTCATGGTTAGATACTAAGTTTGTTGGGCGCAATTTTCTCGTTTTTGGTTCGGTTATGACATGTTGGTCAAGTTAAGATTATTTTCAGGTTTCTCATGTTAGAATTAGGTCGCAGCGAGCCTGGGAACGATCCAACTCAATTGGTAAAATAACACAGGAATTTAATTATATTACGTGCATAAAAAATAGAAAAAATTTATTTTTGATATATATGTGATATGTCTTGAGGCCACCTTACGCTTATGGGATTGCTTCACCTGGTGACTTACGACCGATTTACGATTATGTATGGGTACGAATATCCATTCCAAGGGCTGTGATGATCACTACTGCCCAGTATACTGTGGTTTAGTATGATCAGACGATTCATGTTATGTTATGTTACGTTATAGGCCACTTGCGTAGAACATTATCTCAACAGAAAAATTATGATATGCTATTTTATGACAGGGCCCTATCGAGCAAAAGTTTTACGTAAGATTATCAGTTATGCACGTATTTATAATTATTCATGGCACGATTTTCACGTTACGTTTTACGATATGATATCTTTACATGGCATGAAATTTTATGATATATTTTACTTGTTATTCACGATATATGCATGCTGAGTCTTTAGACTCACTAGACTTGATTGTTGTAGGTACTCACGATGCAGAGGCTGAGGGCGGGGACCAGTGAGTTAGCTCGGATAGGCGGAAGTACAAACCCGAGGACCTCACGTTTAGTTATTCAGTTTTATGTTCAAACTCTTGTTATAACTTTTATATATTTTAAGTTATTGTTTAAAACATTATTCAGTTTTTGCTGCTATGTTTATGTTAAACCGTTGGGTTATTTTACGAAAGTTTTTATACGTTGCAAGTTTATTTATTTAAAGAGAAAATTTTTAATAATTCCGGAAAATTATGAATACGAAATTAGGGCCCTCACACAATGAATGTTGTGTTTTTGTATTTGCTACACACAAGTGAGAGGTGCTTGGTTTTTGCTCTTGTAAATGATATTTTTTAAACTTCTATTGTGCATTCCGGGCACCCGTAAACGATTCCCTATCATGTGGTATCATAGCTTATGTCACTTTTTGTGTAGCAAATACATGATATTATATTGAGAACCTATTTCTAACCGTATGCGAAATCGACACAACGAATCAAGGGCTGGGTTGGGGGCAGTTTCGGCGCATGGTTGTTGCCCATTTCGGGCAGCTAGGCCTGTCTCATGGGCTGCCCAAAATGCCCCAATGATTTAACAAAAAAAAATTGTGTTGGCCGGAATCCGACAACGGAGCTCCGACAACGACGATGACGGCTAGGTTTCTAAAAGTGTTTTGGGATATGAAAGTGTCATGAACCCTAAGTTTGTTGGACCATTATGATGGTTGTTATTTTGTGAAATTTAAATGGGTCAAAAAAACTTTTTTGTGAAAAATGTCTATTTGGGCTCTTAAGTTTAAATCTACAAAATATGTGTATATTTTATCATAAAATAAATAATTGAAGTTGTACTTTAATTATTTATAGTAAATTATGATTTACAAGAAATTCGGTTATAAATAAATTAATTAGAAAGTGAACAAAGGAGTTTGTTTTCTTTGTTAATTTAATTTATAATCGTGGCGGTTACTGATTGGATCAAGCTAAATAATATTGGATTAATTGATTATTGTGATAATTAATTGATGGTGTATGACATGTGTTATTATGCATGAAGGATGATCAAGATCCCAAGCCCAATTTGCTAGGTGTATGCTATGATATTTTGTGTTGAATTATTGTAATAATTATCAATTTATAAATGGGCTTTGTTTATAACCTGTTACTACCCCATTAGATGTATCCCTATTTGCCATGGATATTTTTTTGTAAATATTAGAATAGTGGAAGATCAAGATTGGAAGATGGTGGTGGGCATTGATGATTATGAATATCGAAGACATGTAAATATTGGAAGGTTAATATTTGAAGCTTATGTAATTATACATTTGCATCCCATGCTTTCCCTAAGATTGGACCTAGGCCTGTGTTTGGCTCACATGGGCCATTAGTGTTGGGGTGATTGATTATCCTTGTTAAGTTTACTATTTATAATATTTGCATTATATATTATAAATAATGAGTATGTGCGTTATTATTATGATAATAACAAAGTTGCATGAATCCGGCAAACATACAATCAAACATGGAAAGCTTTTAAATAAAATTAATGATGAGACCTTTCAAAATTAAAAATCCTCAATTTGAATAAGATTCAAAATTAATATCAAGCCCAAAAAGGGGAATTATAAAGGTGTTATTATAAAGGTGTTGATGGAAGACATGCATCCATTGAGCAATAAATGAGACAAAATTAATAAGATTATAAAGGTGTTGTACCTTAATCTTCTCGTCTTATATTATTGGGGGAGCCCTGGACGCTAGAAAGCTGTGACATCTATTGACATGGTGATGTGAACTATGTGGAACTCCCATGATTTTGACTCAGATTATTGAGGGAAATCATGGCGACCATCCATTAAGGTACAACATCGATGGGTAAGGCTTGACACGTAAAGATGAACGACGTCATATTATTGGGTCGTAATCAAACGTGAGACAAAAGTTTACGTAGAGAGTTGCATGGAGATGCAATTGGAAACTACCTTTTAGAAATTATGATTGGCTGATATTATTCAGGATAATAATTTGCTAATTGGACCTTACGTACCTACTGAGGAAAGGAGTTTCCGGTTTTCACTAGTGGGTAGTGAACGATGTTAAAACAGTGGGAGTGAAATTTTATGAAGTAAAAGTGTATACTTTATATCTTACTAAATATTTTAAAATAGTCATTAACATTTATTTGATATTACTTTTCAGTACAAATTTGACAATGTTTTCGATACGAAACCTGTTATCTGCTATACTTGACAAACAAATTTAACCGAGCCTAATTACCTAAATTGGCTAAGAAACCTAAAAATCGTCTTGAATTCGGAAATGATAGCATATAGACCCACTGAATCGCGCCCTATTGAGGATTCGACTAGCTCGACTCCTGAGGAATTGCATACTTACAAAGATAGGTGTGACCATGACTTGCGAGCCAAGTGTTGTATGCAGGATTCTATGAATGATGAGCTGCAGAGACGTTTTGAGGATGCAAAGAATGCTTCTGATATTCATATGCATCTCAAAGAGCACTTTGGTTAGCAAACACTGCCTCTTAGGCATGCTACCATCAAGGAGCTAATCACTTTACGCATGCGAGATGGGGCTTCGATCCATGAGCATGGCCTAAAGATGATTAGGCTTGTGGACAAGCTCATTGGCATGGATCTTGTGTTGCCATCGAAGTTGACCACTGACGTGTTGCTCTTGTCACATCCTAGCTCATTTGATCATTTTGTGGTGAATTTCAAAATGAAGAAGCTAGAGCCTACCCTTGAGGAGTTGGTCAATATGCTTTTTACGTTTGAATCCACCATCAAGAAAGAGAAGTCGGTTATTTATGTGGGTTCTTCATCTAGTACGAAGATTGGTGCACATGGGAGGGGAAAGAAGCGTTCTTTCCAATATCCCGAGAAGAAGTTGCCCTTGAAGAGGCAATCTCCGAGTCCAATTGTTGCAGCCATAACAATTAAGGCTGACAAGACTGCTTATATATGTCATCACTGCAAGAAGCCTGGACATTGGATGTAGAGCCCAAATTCAATACACGTAAAACCCATGCAATTATTAAATTGTTAAATTATTTATTTAATTTTTAAAATGATTTTATCGATGCATGATTTATGATTTGCATTATTTTAAATTATTACATGTTTATTTGATGCACGTTAAAACGTTTTCTTGAGTTTTATGTTTCAAGCGAATATTTGATGCTGGATCGGAGAAATAAGACCGGCGGCGATTTGGGCAATTTGTAAAATGCGATATTTTATTTCAAGTCAAAAGTGGCATTTTAAATGATTTATTTAGTTTTTAGCATTTTTAAAGCCTAATTTAATTTATTATGTGATTTTAAGATTTTAAGCTTTTCAAAATACAAATTTGAATAGTTGGTGATTTTAATATTGAAAACTAGACACATGTGTATTTTATTAAAAATTTGGGGTTCTAATATAGTTAGTGGTGGATTAATAGTATGGATTAGTATTTAATTAGCTATTTTTAAGCCCCTAATTAAGCCCCTAATTAAGCCCCTCCCACACTGTAACGTACCGTAATTTTTACCTCTTAAATTAAAAAATTTTCTTTAAAGAATAATCAAACTTCAATTTCGATAACGTAAACCATACGTCCCAAAGGTAGTTGCAATAAAAGATCTAAAAATAAAGTTTGACAAAAGTATTTGTTTGAAATCTTTTTACCAGTAGCGTGAAATCAGAGTATTTGACATTTCATAAAAACTTCAAAACTTGGGCGTCCTCGGGTCTAGCCTCCTGCTCAGTCCAAGCCAGCTCCTTGGCCACACCCCTAGTCTCCTCCAAGTCATCCTCACCTGCATCGATCAAGTCTAGTGAGTCTAAAGACTCTACACGTATAAACTGGAAGTAACGAGTAATACGTAATAAAACCACATGCAACTTTAAAATAGAGCGTACATACATGATCTTGAACTTGCGCTTAAACTTGAACTTACATACGTACATACATAGACGTGCCATAAACATAAAGCTTTTCTTAAACGTGCTTGCGTACTTGTACATACCTAAACATACATAAACTTTATCATTTTGTGTAGAGGCATGTTTCAAAGCGAGTTACCCATACATAAATCGCAAGATCAGACTAAATCACAGTACTGGGCTGACAGGGAAGAACCACTGCCACATACATGATATCCCCGTTCATGCTTAAACGGGTGGATTGGTCCCCGTTCATGATTTAATGCTTTCCAATCCTGATTTAAAATTGTTCATAATTTAACGGGGTGGATTGGTCCCTGGTCATGCTTTACCGCTTTCGAATCCCATACATAATTGGTCAAAAGACATTTAGTATACCTCAAAAACTTAAAAGTATTTTCTTTGCACGTCGAACATACTTACTTGGCGTTGAGGGATTCGTTGGATCTCGCTTGGGGCCGCTGCTGCAACATACTAACAAGAGTTCAAGCAGTTAATTTCCATACTTAGACATAATGACCGTGCTCATCACCCAAAATGGCAAATTTCTTATGACGTTCTAAATCGCTCAGGACTAGATCTCCTTTAATCATTGTACTAAGCCATGACATCAACTCCCGGAACAAATCCTATCATGATGTGTGAACATTTCCCAAAACATAGAAGACATGAGCATAAAATAGTGTTCTAAAAAGTCATGGACGAGCGCCTAGGCGCTGGACAGTGCTGTGCTGCGGCAATGCCGAGCGCCTAGGCGCGAGGCACTAGCGTTGCGGCGCCAAAAGGGCAGCGTCATGGCGCCTGGCTTGCACAGAACGGGCGCTGCGGCGCTCCCTGGCGAGCGCTACGGTGCTAATCCTGCGCACAACCAACTCAAAATAACACATTTTGATGCAATTTTAAAAGTCACGCTTAAACGACTCAAACCGATGCAACGAGACTCATCTTATAGGACGTTATTACATGGATTCAACTCAAACAAATGTCCCCAAAACAACGACGCACAACAACTACGCAGCATAATCCGTAAACATTAATTTTGACACCAAAATACTTCCTACGACTTCTAATGCAACCAAGTGCCTACCGAAAAAAGAATAAGCACCAAAATTCATCCCAATGTCATACTCACAATACCCAAACGCAGCACCGATCCACCAACGGTTCCCAAGGAAGCCTGCAACTCAAAAACTTAAAGAATACATCAATAACATAATTTTCCAAAAAGATGCAATTTGAGCAGTCCCACGAAAAACACCATAACTCACTCAATTTTTATCCAAATATTTCGAAGCTTATATCAAATCGAAGATATCGAAAAGTTCTACGATTTTTATCTTGAAAGTTTTTCCAAAAATCATGACCGAAAAATCACAGTAATTCAAAGTACAGAAGAGTTCAAAATTTCAGATCTAAAAATTTCTTCAAAACACATCCAATAAATTTTCTGCTCAAATTACCACATAACGTTCACATGATTTCATAGAAAATGCATTAAAGTTTATATTACGAAAAGATCGATGCAGGAAAAACAGAATATATGTAACTTTTGATATTTAAAACTCACGATACGGCGATACGAAAGCGGAGACGGTGCGAGGCTTGATCCGGAACGATTAGTGGCTCATTTTCCTTGGAAGAAAGCTCACGAAAATTGCTAGAGAAGATGAAGAGAAGGGGCGACTCTTTTTCGCTCAAGAACCCTAGGTTTTTTGTCTCTCAAAAATCTGAAAATAAAATGTGTAGGTGTGTGTAAAAAACGTGTAAGTGTGTGTGAGTGTGTGAAACGTGTGTGTGTGTGTGTTTTAATTAGGAGAAATTAGTGCTAATTTAATTAATAAAAATAATAATAAAAAGGTTAACCCACACTAATGCAACCAAACTCCCCAATTAAAATAAATACACACTAATTTTATGAAATTCCCCTTTCTAACAAAATAAATTGCACAAAGCAAACTTTAAAAGTTTTAAAATTCTAAACTCTCTAACTAAATTGATTAGGCTCGAAATATGCTAAAAACTTAATAATTTATTTAAAATGCCCCAAACTCAACTTAAAATAAAATACCACATTTTAAAATTGTCAAAATCGTCACCGGTCTCTATTCCCTGGTCCCGCATCGAATAATCGCCTGAAACATGAAATCGAGAAAACATTTTAACGTGCATCACATAAACCTAAATAATTTAAAATAATGCAATTTAAATAGGTCATGGATCGCTATAAATCATTTAAAACTTAAATAAATAATTTAACTATTAAATAAATGCATGGTTTTACGTGTACTGATTTTTAGCTCTACAGTTCCTCCCCCACTTATATAAATTTTGTCCTCGAAATTAAATCTTACAGAACAATTCCGGGTAGCGATTCCTCATATCCATCTCGGTCTCCCAAGTTGCCTCTTCCACTGATTGGTTCAACCACAGAACCTTGACCAACTTGGTCACCCTGTCCCGAAGTCCACGGTCATGTCTGTCTAGGATTTTGACATGTCTCTCCTCATATGACAGATCTAGAAACGGCTCATAGCTCAGAACATGCGAAGGATTATCTAGGTACTTCCTCAGCATTGAGACATGGAACACATTGTGTACACCTGCAAGATTCGGCGGTAAGGCTACACGATACGCTAGTGTCCCAACTTTGTCAAAAATCTCAAATGGTCCAATAAAGCTCAGACTCAGCTTGCCTCTTTTCCCAAATCTCATAACACCCTTCATAGGTGCTATCTTCACAAAAACGTGATCACCTACGGTAAACTCTAGATCCCTTCTCCTCTTGTCAGCATAACTCTTTTGGCGACTCTGGGCGGTCTTCATCCTGTCTCGAATCTTGACCACCACATCTGCAGTTTGCTGAACAATCTCTGGACCAAGTTCTGCTCTTTCACCGACTTCATTCCAATGAATTGGTGATCTGCACTTCCTTCCATACAATGCCTCGTAGGGAGCCATACCTATAGATGCTTGAAAACTGTTGTTGTAGGTAAGCTCCACTAGAGGTAGCTTAGATTCCCAAGACCCCTGGAAGTCGATCATACAGGCTTGCACTAGATCATCCAAAACTTGAATCACTCGCTCAGACTGGCCATCCGTCTGCGGGTGAAAAGCTGTACTAAATAGCAACTTCGTCCCCATGGCTGTATGTAGGCTCTTCCAGAAGGACGATGTAAACCTCGGGTCCCTGTCGGACAAATTGGAAACTGGGATCCCTTGCAACCGAACTACCTCCCTGATATAAAGCTCCACATACTACGTCATGGAGAAAGTCGTCTTCACTTGCAAGAAATGCGCTGACTTAGTGAGTCGATCCACTATGACCCAAATGGCATTGGATCCTCTAACTGATCTCGGCAATCCAACAACGAAGTCCACGGTGATATTCTCCCATTTTCACTCAGGGACAGGGAGTAGCTTAAGCATCCCTGCTGGCCTTTGATGCTCTGCCTTCACCTGCTGACAAGTGAGACATTCAGACACAAATCGACGGACGTCTCTCTTCATACCTGGCCACCAATACAAGATCTTCAAGTCTTTGTACATCTTGGTACCTCCTAGATGAATGGAATACGGAGATGCATGTGCCTCTGTTAGAATATCCTATCTGATCGAATCAACACTAGGCACCCACATTCTCGTCTGTATCTCACAATACCATCAGACACTGTGTAGAGTACACTGCCTTTAGCCTCATCTTTCAGCCTCCATTTCTGCAGCTGCTCATCTGAAGGCTGTCCCCTACAGATTCGGTCTAGCAAATCAGATTTGACTGTCAGATTAGACAGTATGGGAGCTCTGTCCTTGGGATAAACCTCTAGCCCAAACCTCTGAATCTCGGGCTGAAGAGGTCTCTGTAGTGACAACTGTGCTATGACCGCAACCTTTCGGCTCAAAGCATCTGCCACGACGTTAGCTTTCTCTGGATTGTAGTTAATCTCGCAATCATAGTCTTTCACCAACTCCAACCACCGTCTCTGTCTCATATTCAGCTCTTTCTGCGTGAAGAAATAATTGAGACTCTTGTGATCAGTGAATATCTGGCATTTCTCGCCTTACAAATAGTGTCTCCAAATCTTCAAAGCAAAGACAATGGCGTCTAACTAAAGATCATGAGTCGGGTAGTTCTTCTCATGCACCTTCAACTGTCTGGAGTCATAAGCTATAACCCGGTCACGCTGCATCAACACTGCGCCTAACCCGAGCTTAGATGCATCGGTGTATAGAACAAAATCTCCTTGCCCTGTTGGCATGGCTAACACTGGAGCTGGAATAAGAGCTTGCTTCAAAGCATCGAATCCCTTCTGGCATTCATAACTCCACATGAACTTGGCATTCTTCTTGGTCAATGAAGTGAGCGGCACTGCTATCGACGAAAATCCCTGAATAAACTTATGGTAGTAACCGGCTAAACCCAAAAAACTGCGGATCTCTGAGGCATTCTTCGGTTCAACACAATCCTTAACAGCCGATACCTTAGCTGGATCCACCTCAATATCGCTGCTAGATATTATATGGCCCAAAATTGCTACCTTCTCCAACCAAAATTCATACTTACTGAATTTCTCGAATAACTTACGACTCTGCAAAATCTGCAAAACTGTACTCAAGTGCTGACTATGCTCTTCATGGCTCTTGGAGTAGATAAGAATGTCGTCAATAAATACTATGATGAACTGATCAAGGAACAGCTGAAATACTCAGTTCTTGAGGTCCATGAAAATTGCTGGAGCATTCGTCAGTCCAAACGGCATCACCAAGAACTCGTAATGCCCATACCTGGTCCTGAAGGCTATCTTGTGCACATCTGCATCTTTCACCTTCAGCTAGTGATACCCTGATCGAAGATCTATCTTAGAGAACACTGTATCTCCCTGCAACTAATCAAACAAGTCTTCGATTCTAGGAAGTGGGTATTTATTCTTGATCATCACCTTGTTCAACTCTCGGTAATCAATGCACAGTCTCATGCTCCCATTTTTCTTTTTCACAAAGAGCACTGGTGCGCCTCACGGCGAGAAACTAGGGCGGATAAATTCCTTGTCAAGAAGCTCTTGAATCTATTGCTTGAGTTCCAACGTCTCAGCTGGAGCTAATCGGTACAGTGCCTTAGAGATTGGCACTGGCACAGTGCCATGCATAAGATCGATTGTAAACTCCACCTCTCTCTCTGGTGGAAGACCTGTGACGTCGTCAGGAAAGATGCCTGGGAAGTCTCTGACTACTGGCACATCTGATAATGACAGAGTGGGCATGTCAGGTGTGGAAATAATGCTGGCCAAGAAAGCCTGACAACCTTTAGAAATAAGTCTCCTAACCTCATGCAAGAGATCATGCGAGTGAAACTTCTCCATCTGGCTGGTTCAAATAGAAACTGCTCCATGCCCAACAATCTAACCAATACTGATCTCTTCTGAAAATCATTCAAGAATCTGTTCTTTGTCAGCCAGTCCATTCCAAAAATGATATCAAATTCTGGTATCGGCAACACTATCAGATTGGCATATATTAGGTGGCCCAGCAGTTGAAGATCAATGTCTCTGACGACACTAGTAGCTGACAACTCTTCCCCTGATGGGACTGTTACTGAATAATTCACGTAGAGTCCAATATACTTTACGTCTAGATGACTAGCAAACGATTCTGAGATAAAGGATTGAGTGCTCCTGAGTCTATCAGGGCCTTCGTGGATACTCTCTTTATGAAAATGTTTCATGAGGTACATTAGCACAACACAAAACTTATATCCCCAAAATTCTACATTAACCTCAAGAATCGTAGAAATTAATATCCCAAGTGACTCAAAAATATTATTAGCACCCTAATAATCCCAAATAAAATTTAAACATGCGAGGCGAAATAATACTGAGCTTTGGTAGAAAAGTTTACCGGTAAGTAATGTCGTGTCTGGATTCGCCTCCTGCGCATGCATGGCGAACACCCTGCCCTTGGTCGGCTGCCACCATTGAGGGCATTCCTTTAGCATGTGGTCACTTGCTCCGCGCTTGAAACATTTGCCCGACCCATACAAACACTGTCCTGGGTGCTGGCGGTTGCACTTCGGGCACACCGGGTGCTCTCCCGGCCTCTGTGGCGCCTTCGGCTGTGGCATTGGACCCTTGCCCTTTGGCGGTCCCTGATAAGGCTTCTTTACTGGCTGCCCCTGGAACGGCCTCTTAAACTGAGGTCACTGCTGCTGCTTCTGTGGAGTCTGATAGGGCCTCTTACCCTGCCTGTTAGCCTCAATATCCCTCTGATCCTGCTCCGCTGCCAAGGCTCTAGACAAGGCAAATGCGTACGTAATAGGACCAGCTACTCGGACATCTCGGCGCAAGATCGGCTGCAACCCATCCATGAAATGCCTCAACTTTCCCTGGGCATCATTATCTATCAGGGGCACAAAGTGACACACACTTTCAAACTTACTGACAAATTCTGCAACACTGCTGTCTCCCTGTCGCAGTGTCATGAACTCCCTAGTCAGTCTAGTTTTTAATTCTTCAGTGAAGTACTTGGAGTAGAATACCTCCTTAAAGCCATCCCAAGAAAGGGTCTGCAAGTTCGCTGCTACGAACGTGCTCTCCCACCACTGTCTTGCATCCCCGATTAATAGAAATGTGGCACACCTGACCCTATCTGCATCTTGCAACTCCATAAAGGCAAAAATTACCTCGATGGATTTAATCCATCCCTCGGCTATCATCGGGTCAGTGGTCCTCGAAAAACTCCTTTGGGCTCGTCCGCCTGAACCTCTCGTATATCGTCTTTGGTCTGGGCCTGGCCCCTGCATCGACTGCAGGATGGTTCCCCGCAAACTGTGCGAAGAACTGAGTCATTCCTGCAAGCATCTGTGCTTGCATATCTGGCGGTGGAGGAGGTGAAGGGTCTCTCCCCTCCTCTCGAGCCTCTCTACCCTCATCCCTAGCTACCTGGTTAATTATGCGTCTAGGAGGCATACTGTTCCAACAATTTACCCAACACGTAAACCCCATATGCATGAACATGATATCAATAGTATAAGATGTACGTAAATCGAACTTAAAACATGGACATGCTGAAATCATGACTTAATGCTTAGTACATAACATAACTCAAAACTTTAAAATTTACAGACTTGAGGTGTGACTTTGTGAGCTTCTTGCGACTAGCAGTAGGCATAACCTTTTACAAGAACACCGCTCTGATACCAAATATAACGTACCGTACTTTTTACCTCTTAAAATTTGCGGAAAATTAAAAAAAATCTTAAAAGAGTAATCAAACTACAATTTCGATAACGTAAACCATACGTCCCATAGGTCGTTGAGACAAAAGATCTAAAAATAAAGATTGACAAAAGTATTTGTTTGAAATCTTATAACCAGTAGCGTGAAATCAGAGTATTTGACATTTCATAAAAACTTAAAAACTTGGGGGGTCCTCGGGTCTAGCCTCCTGCTCAGTCCAAGCCAGCTCCTTGGTCCCCACCCCTAGTCTCCTCCAAGTCATCCTCACCTGCATCGATCAAGTCTAGTGAGTCTAAAGACTCGACATGTACAAACTGGAAGTAACGAGTAATACGTAATAAAACCAGATGCAACTTTAAAATAGAGCGTACATACATGAACTTGAACTTGCGCTTAAACTTGAACTTACATACGTACATACATAGACATAGCATAAAAATAAAGCTTTTCTTAAACGTGCTTGCGTACTTGTACATACATGAACATACATAAACTTCATCAGTTTGCTTAGAGGAAAGTTTCAAAGCGAGTGACCCATACATGAGATCCCCGTTCATGCTTTAACGGGTGGATTGGTCCTCGTTCATGCTTTAACGCTTTGCCAATCTTGATCTAAACCCGTTCATAATTTAACGGGGTGGATTGGTCTCTGGTCATGCTTTACCGCTTTCCAATCACATACATAATTGGTCACAAGACATTTAGCATATCTCAAAAACTTAAAAGTATTTTTTTTGCACGTCGAACATACTTACTTGGCGTTTAGGGAATCGTTGGATCTCGCTTGGGGCCGCTGCTGCAACATACTAACAAGAGTTCAAGCACTTAATTTCCATACATAGACATAATGATCGTACTCACCACCCAAAATGGCAACATACTAACAAGAGTTCAAGCACTTAATTTCAAGCGCCTGGCTTGCGCACAACGAGCGCTGCGGCGCTAATCCTGCGCACAACCAACCCAAAATAACATATTTTGATTAAATTTTAAAAGTCATGCCTAAACGACTCAAACCGATGCGATGAGACTCATCTTAGGATGCTATGACATGGATTCAACTCAAACAAATGTCCCCAAAACAACGACGCACAACAACTACGCAACATAATCCGTAAACATGAATTTTTGACACCAAAATACTTCCTACGACTTCTAATGCAACCAAGTGCCTACCAACAAAAGACTAAGCACCAAAATTCATCCCAATGTCATACTCACAATACCCAAACGCAGCAGCGATCCACCAACGGTTCCTAACAAAGCCTACAACTCAAAAACTTAAAGAATACATAAATAACAAAATTTTCCAAAAAGATGCAATTTGAGCAGTCCCACGAAAAATATCATAACTCACTCAATTTTTATCCAAATATTTCGAAGCTTATATCCAAATATTTCAAAGCTTATATCAATTGTTTTACGATATTTAAACAATTGTTTTTAGCAAACTTTATTTGTAATCTTTTCGTTGCAAATATTTTGATTGATCAGTTAATTGTTATCGCAATTTGAAGATTTCTATTTAATTAAGAAAATTTTTATTTTTCCGCAAATTTTAGAGTAGTTTAAAAGTACGGTACGTTACAGTTGGTATCAGAGCGGTGTTCTTGTAAAGGGTTATGCCTATTGCTAGTTGCGAGAAGCTTAGAAGTCACACCTCAAGTCTGTAAGTTATAAAGTTTTAAATTCATTCATGTAATATGTATCCAATCATGATTTCAGCATGTGCATGTTTGAGTTCAATTTACGTGCATCTTATGATGCTAGTATTATGTTCATGCATGTTGGGTTTACGTGTTGGGTAAATATTGGAACAGTATGCCCCGAAGACGTAGGATTGTATGTGAAGCGGGCGATGAGAATTGGGAAGCCCAGGATGGGAGAGGGTCACTCCTCCTCGTTCAACCCCAGATATGCAGGCTCAGAGGCTTGCAGGGATGACCCAGTTCTTTACACAGTTTGCGGGGAACCAGACTGCAGTAGACACATGGGCGAGACCCAGACCGGAGGTAGTCTATGAGAGGTTTAAGAGGATGGATCCGAAGGATTTCTCGGGGATTACTGACCCGATGATAACGGAAGGATGGATTAAACCCATCGAGGTAATCTTACTTGTATGCAGCTGCAGGATGCAGATATAGTTAGATGTGCCACCTTCTTGTTGACTGAAGACGCCAAGCTTTGGTGGGAAAGCGCGTCAGTGTCAGTGAACTTACAAACACTGACGTCGAATGAGTTCAAGGAGTTTTTCTACTCCAAGTACTTCACTGAAGAAGTACGCTCCCCCTGACCAGGGAGTTCATGTCGCTGCGACAGGGAGATAACAGCGTGGCAGACTTCGTCAGGGAGTTTCATAGGGGGTGTCTGTGGGGACCCGGACGCTAATCATCTTCTTAATCATCTTTGGGATTTAATTATCAATTAAGATAAACAGGGTCTAAAAATTTTTCTTATTAAAATATAAGTGCGGAACGTAATGAAATTTAACTAATATACATCTCAGTATAAAAGTACAATAATGTACAACAATTATTCAAACTAGTCTAAGGTTCAACTACTAATTTCCAGTATTAAACCAAGTCTACATCCAAGTCCGGAATCACCACTCTAATCTCGATCTCTCATCATCCTCTTGACCCTGATCCTGCCCCACCTGTTGTCATGCACACATACAAACAAGACAACAGCCGGATACTCCGGTGAGAATACATCCCAGTATAAATAATGTATACATGCATTTAACTGAATTAACATAAAAGCATGAATTATATCTTATCACATGTAGCATAATCAAACAACATGTATCCATACCAGTCTGTAAATAAAACATGAATCGTAATCTACGAAACATAAATCAATACGGATCTGTAAATCAAATTCTAGTCTCAATATCTAAAACTCGACTCATCTCTCATTCTAATCTAGGGATCCCGGTGAATAAGAACGTAACAAGTCTCCCACCTACTACTACCAGTCGCAGTGGCGGTACGTTCTTATTTCTGGACTTTGGTCTAATCTATATCGAATAGAATGCTATTTGTATCTGAAGCATAACGATATACCAAACGTCCAGTGCCTTGGCGTATCTACCAAGACTAAGCCTATTCTGACAATGTGTAATGGGTCAGTGACAAGTCTGTCAAAATCTAACCCCTCTGTCAGTGACTCTTACTTAATAGCTCTCTGCTTTCTACTTCTAATTCAATAGAATAAACATACTCATTAAAACACAAAGGTATAAAAACAATACCATACAAGTATGTGGTTTAGGGAAACTCGAGTTAAATCTAACTCAAGTCGATCTCCCAATTGACATCCATTTATACCTTTCTCTTCTCGGTCTGATGAAGACGAAGTCTTGTATTCCAATCTGTCCATATCCAAATCTGATAATGATGATAATATAAATACCATATCAGTATATAACTCAATTCAAGACCTGTTCTGATCAATATTCAAATCAGTATATAATCTGATCCATATCTGAACAAGGTACAATCTAATTCATATCAATGATATCACGATACAATCGAAATCATTACTGAATCTGATCAATATCAATCTACTTATGTTTCGACGGCATAATAATACAGTCACGATAACCCCGTCTATCTCAACATCACAGATATAATACCAGAATTCATAACAAGTATCAGTACAACTCAAAATCTGAATAATAACACAACTCTGATATAGAATCTCAACTAAATCAACTCTGAAATTCATAGAAATTTCATAAACAGTCTATTCTTTAATCTGACTTCAGTTATACAATGTCTACTGTAGCAGAAACATCATATCTGATTCATATTCAATTCTGACAATATCATAAATTCAAATCATGTCTAAATGTAACGAAACTTACGTCCAGTTGTAGCCTGCGTCGATAGGAACACAGTACTGAAGTCGGATTCAAAAACAGACGGACGGATTTCTCACAAACGGCGTAAGAATATTTCAATTCCTTCTTGCACTTCCCTCGGCTCTTTCCTTCATTCCCTTGAATTGCATGTAGGGATATATATATATATATATATACACACGTTCCTTAGGTAGGAGGCAAGTGGCTTAATCTTCATACTGCACGTCGCACCGCGGGTGCGCTCACTTTTGTGCCGCGGGTGCGCTCCATGTATTGATATACATCAACTTTTCCGAAAGCTTAGACCGCGGGTGCGCTCTGTCTTTTAACGCGGGTGCGCTGTCCCTACTGGTACAACACCGCGGGTGCGGTCTGTCTAGCACTGCGGGTGCGCTCAATCTCCCGTAGCAACTTTCATACCCCACTGGCCATGCACCGCGGGTGCGGTACTTCTTCACCGCGGGTGCGGTGTCACTTCTGTAAATAATCTCCAACTCTCTGTCCATCAACCGCGGGTGCGGTCTTGTTCGTAGCGCGGGTGCGGTCTAGACTTTATGCACCACTTCATAATCTCATTTAGTGCTTCTCATTACATGTCATGCCTACTCATATCTTCCGAATATCACATCAATGAAGACTAATAAATCTCGAGCCTTACATTTCTCCCCCTCTAAGAAATGATTTCGTCCTCGAAATCACAAGTAATCAATTCAGATTTATCAGAAGAAATGTATACAGAGTTTAAATCAAAACTCATCTCAATGAATCCATTCTGAAATCTTAATCTCATGACAAGTTCTGTCTTTCAGATAGTCTCTTTGAGGCCCTGTCACTTACTGTATTTTCAATAATAGAATAGTCTTCATTCTGAAATATCTTTCTTGTACGGATCTGTGATTCTAAATTGGAATAATAATTCAAGAGCATAATATCATAGTACCCTTTGAAATACTCTGACAGAATTAATCTCATAATACTGGCTATACAACATCCGTACATACCAATCAACGGCTCATACCAAATCAATATCATCCGCTGTTATCCAATCTGTTTATCCCAGTCGAGGATATATTAAATCTTCGGCCCCAAATACCAATCGTCATCATCCGACGTTGGCGTATTAAGTCTGTCTGGTCTGAGCTATCTTCATTCTCTTCTGAATTAGCTACATTTTCTTTGTCATATCTCTGACCGTATCAACTCCTATCTCAGGTATCTTCGAGATATTTTTTTTATACCAACGAAATCTGCAGTACTCACTGTACAATATATCGTCTGTAACTATCTCATTACTCTTCTGATGGCTATTATCATACTATAATTCATAGGATGGCAATATGTCATATTAACTGGTGCTAGCATCCAGCACTGCCACTCCCAGGATATCTCTCAATATCTGATAGTACACTCTGGCTATCTGTCAGTCAGTGGATAATATATGAATGAGTTCATGGTACGTTCTGCCACAATTACAAACTCAATCAAAATCAAAATCTGATATAGTCTAGTTCTACATTCTGATCAATCTGACCATTTCTTTGACATCGATCTTTGTCATCTGGTCATGTTTGTACGTCATCTTGTACAAACTAATAGATATAGATTGAACAATCTGTCAATCACAATCATATCATATCACAATCTGGAAAGTATTATAGTGGTCTTATTACGAAATTCATCGAAATATACTCTCCATGTCTAGTTAGAAATATACCAATTCTGTAATAACTCTTCTGATTTCTATCTTTCTATCTTCATTTATTGGCGATTCAGACATTTCAGTACAAATTCTGCCAACATTTCAGTACAAATTCTGTCACAACTGGCTTAATCTGTCCAGGTCAGAACTATCTGTCCGAATATCATACATTCTTAGTCACCAAAATGAAAACTGAATCCACTACGGTGCGTTTCGGACACTATCGATCATTTCAGATTCGAACTATTCGGTACAAAAAATCAGTTAATAATATGAATTAAAGAAAAATACCTACTTGGTATTCGGTTCTGATTGTCGATATCAAATTCTGTTGTACAATTCTGAAACATTTGACATCACAAGATAATCATTCTCATACCGTACAATCACATATCTGTCACTCTGATCGATGCTCTGTTCTGATTATTGAAATTAAGCTCTGAACATTCTGATTATATTTCTGATATACTGAAGTTCTCGAATTCAACTCTGATTCGGATTGAATAATCTATATCAAACACTGACTCAGAATAACATTACTATCAAATCAGATTCATAATATCAATAATCTATACTGATCTAGTGAGTTTAGTAAACTCATAAAACGGCAATTCCTGGCAATATTGTCAATTCTGACTAATCAATCACGTCTTCATGTCGTTTTGATCAACTGCTATATATCATCTGCAAATATAGTATGTCCTCAAACAATATAAGCTGTCTCAAATATTGTGTTAGAACAATAACAATACTCAGGCAGACACAAAACAACAATCGTATATGAAAATCTGTCAATTCAGACTAAAATAAATTTCTGACATTTTTGACATTTCTGCTCTGTCTAATATCGGTATTATTCTTATCTAATGGTCATGATCTCAACTGTGTCAAAATCAATAGGTATACTAACTTCAGATATCGCATATTCCGATTATATTTCTGTTTCAAGCAGGATTCATATTTGAATAATTTCTGTATACAATAATCACAGTTCTCAGAGTATTCAATACAATCTTCAGATATTCGATTCAATCACTCAGATGCTGTAAGTATATCAAGCTATCATAGATACAACAAGCATGAAATCATCAGAATATCTCTGAACATACTGAAATATGCTAAGGAGAAACATTACATCAGATGTAACTTCTGGTCGGTACTCTTCTACTAATCTTTCAATTCTTTCAGTGTCATTCTGTACATTCACTATCATTCTGTACTGAATTCTAAAACACAACCAGTACCTGGTATCAATTCAATTCTGAAGTCTATCTTTCTGATATAAAGCAAATCTGAAATCTTATCTGGCAATTATCAGCCAACTCGTACATCACTGGCAAATCTGCCAATGCTAGACTCGATTTCAGTATGTCTACTGAATACATAAGGATGCCATCTACTCCTTTCTGTAACAATCGAGTCCCTAAACAACACAAATATCAAAGGAATTTTGAATCTAGAATCCTTACCGTGAAATCTCTACTCATCAGCCATATCTGGTCTGAATCTTATACTCTGCTGACAAGAATCTATAATAGTTCTGTACTTGTTCAGCATATTAATATCAATAATGCGGTCAACTCATAAATACAAGTACATCATAATCTAACTCGACCTCATTCTCATCTTACTGTAGTATACAATATTTCACAGAAATCTCTGATATCAATCTTTCTTTTTCAACAAGTAAGTGAATCAATACTACAGTACAATCAGACTCAACAGGTACAGCATATCTCAATGCGACTCAGTCAAAGGTAATCATAGGGAATGCGTTAGTATATATCAATACATATACAATATAATCATAAGAAATAGTACCTGCCACTCTATCATCAGGTGTGTCCGGTGTCTGTTCCTCGGTATTCTGCTCCCTAAAATCTTCGGGAACTTCTCTGAGGACAAACTCTAGCAAGGTGTCCTGGTTGTCTACAAATATGGCAACTACCAGTCACTCCCTGGCATTGCTCTGTGGAATGTCTCCCTCCGCAAGTTCTGCAATATACTCCAGTATGACTCGGGCTGGAACTACTGGAGCTAGACGAACCACTCAGTCCGCTCCCTAAATTCTTAAATTGTTTCCTTCGAGCTTTCAGCAAATCTTGCTTTCCACTCGTGCTGCCACGATCAAATCGGAGAGGGGATTGCTGTGTCTGGGGTTGCATCGCACACACCCTTTTTAGTTGTCTAATCAGACTCGCCTCCGCTCTCTTCGCTTTACTCAAGGCATCAGCAAAATGATAAGGTCGCTGCATATTCATCAATGCAACTATCTCCGAGTTCAATCCTCTGATGAACTGATCCGCTACAGCTTCATCATTCCCAATTACCTGAGGAGCAAAACGCAGTAGAGTAGAGAATTTCGCAACATATTCTTCAATATTCAGTTGGCCTTGTCTCAAATTCTCAAAACCTGCTTTCTTGTCCTCCCGGTACGAAACTGAGAAAAATCTTCGATAAAATTCAGTTCTAAATGTTTCCCACGAAATCACTGTACCTCTCTGTTCTAGCATTCTTTTACTTGTAATCCACCAACTTCTAGCAATCTCTCGTAACTGGTGGAATATCAGTTTAATTCTCTGCTCATCTGAATAATCAAGACAATCAAACAGTATTTCTATGTCATTAAACCAGTTCTCACAATCTTCAGACGTCTCGATACCACTCAGAATCGGCGGCTGAAATAACTGAAATTCTTCCAACTGTATTTCCATCTGAGTTTCTGATACATCTATCTGTTCAGTCGAAGCACTACCCCTTCTGGAATTCTCCGTGGAGGTATATTTGCTTATCAAAACATTAGTACTCAAATACTACAAATCTGTTCCAATCTTTCTCTGATCATCTTACTGCTGATCATGAATCAAATCTGATTCATACTCAATAATACATATTACCATTTCAAATCAGATAATCAGGTAAACATGTATTTCAAAGCAGTAAAACATAATCTCATGCTAGCATACACAATGTAAATCATTATTAAAAGAAATCTCATGCTAGCAATCACATGCAAGGAAAGAAAACTCAATCTACCCCGCTCATTCTCTTCTATCTCAGTCTAAAGGATCTATCGCTCTGATACCACCTGTTGTGGGGACCCGGACGCTAATCATCTTCTTAATCATCTTTGGGATTTAATTATCAATTAAGATAAACAGGGTCTAAAAATTTTTCTTATTAAAATATAAGTGCGGAACGTAATGGAATTTAACTAATAAACATCTCAGTATAAAAGTAGAATAATGTACAACAATTATTCAAACTAGTCTAAGGTTCAACTACTAATTTTCAGTATTAAACCAAGTCTACATCCAAGTCCGGAATCACCACTCTAATCTCGATCTCTTATCATCCTCTTGACCCTGATCCTGCCCCACCTGTTGTCATGCACACATACAAACAAGACAACAACCGGATACTCCGGTGAGAATAAATCCCAGTATAAATAATGTATAAATGCATTTAACTGAATTAACATAAAAGCATGAATTATATCTTATCACATGTAACATAATCAAACAACATGTATCCATACCAGTCTGTAAATAAAACATGAATCGTAATCTACGAAACATAAATCAATACGGATCTGTAAATCAAATTCTAGTCTCAATATCTAAAACTCGACTCATCTCTCATTCTAATCTAGGGATCCCGGTGAATAAGAACGTAACAAGTCTCCCACCTACTACTACCAGTCGCAGTGGCGGTACGTTCTTATTTCTGGACTTTGGTCTAATCTATATCGAATAGAATGCTATCTGTATCTGAAGCATAACGATATACCAAACGTCCAGTGCCTTGGCGTATCTACCAAGACTAAGCCTATTCTGACAATGTGCAATGGGTCAGTGACAAGTCTGTCAAAATCTAACCCCTCTGTTAGTGACTCTTACTTAATAGCTCTCTGCTTTCTACTTCTAATTCAATAGAATAAACATACTCATTAAAACACAAAGGTATAAAAACAATACCATACAAGTATGTGGTTTAGGGAAACTCGAGTTAAATCTAACTCAAGTCGATCTCCCAATTGACATCCATTTATACCTTTCTCTTCTCGGTCTGATGAAGACGAAGTCTTGTATTCCAATCTGTCCATATCCAAATCTGATAATGACGATCATATAAATACCATATCAGTATATAACTCAATTCAAGACCTGTTCTGATCAATATTCAAATCAGTATATAATATGATCCATATCTGAACAAGGTACAATCTAATTCATATCAATGATATCACGATACAATCGAAATCATTACTGAATCTGATCAATATCAATCTATTGATGTTTCGACGGCATAATAATACAGTCACGATAACCCCGTCTATCTCAACATCACAGATATAATACCAGAATTCATAACAAGTATCAGTACAACTCAAAATCTGAATAATATCACAACTCTGATATAGAATCTGAACTAAATCAACTCTGAAATTCATAGAAATTTCATAAACAGTCTATTCTTTAATCTGACTTCAGTTATACAATGTCTACTGTAGCAGAAACATCATATCTGATTCATATTCAATTCTGACAATATCATAAATTCAAATCATGTCTAAACGTAACGTAACTTACGTCCAGTTGTAGCCTGCGTCGATAGTAACACAGTACTGAAGTCAGGATTCAAAAACAGACCGGACGGATTTCTCACAAACGGCGTAAGAATATTTCAATTCCTTCTTGCACTTCCCTCGGCTCTTTCCTTCATTCCCTTGAATTGCATGTAGGGATATATATATATATATATACACACGTTCCTTAGGTAGGAGGCAAGTGGCTTAATCTTCATACTGCACGTCGCACCGCGGGTGCGCTCACTTTTGTGCCGCGGGTGCGCTCCATGTATTGATATACATCAACTTTTCCGAACGCTTCGACCGCGGGTGCGCTCTGTCTTTTAACGCGGGTGCGCTGACCATACTGGTACAACACCGCGGGTGCGGTCTGTCTAGCACCGCGGGTGCGCTCAATCTCCCGTAGCAACTTTCATACCCCACTGGCCATGCACCGCGGGTGCGGTACTTCTTCACCGCGGGTGCGGTGTCACTTCTGTAAATAATCTCCAACTCTTTGTCCATCAACCGCGGGTGTGGTCTTGTTCGTAGCGCGGGTGCGGTCTAGACTTTATGCACCACTTCATAATCTCATTTAGTGCTTCTCGTTACATGTCATGCCTACTCATATATTTCGAATATCACATCAATGAAGATTAATAAATCTCGAGCCTTACAGTGTCACTTTGTGCCCCTGATTGCAAATGATTCCCGGAAGAAGCTGAGGCATTTTATGGATGGGTTGCGGCCGATCTTGCGCCATGATGTTCGAGTTGGTAGTCCTACGACTTATACGGTTTTCGTGTCGAGAGCTTTGGCGGCAGGACAGGACCAGAGGGACATTGAGGTCGATAGGCATGGCAAGAGGCCCTATCAGGCACCTTGTCTTGAGGAATCTTTGTAAGTCATGAAGAAACTTAGGATTAAGTTGATATGAGTACTGGAATTATATTATCTAAGACTACTTGGGTTGTGTAAGCTTTAATTTCAAGTTTATGAAATAGGTGATCATACGGGGATATTGGGTGAAATAAAAACAAAATAGAATTAGTTGTATTCAACATAAGCTACCAATGGTCGAATACTAAGATTTTTATCGAGTAAGAAATCTAAAATCTTTATATGAGGCTTCTAGAATTCTTTGGGTTATCAGTGAAGTTGATTTGTTAGAAATAGCCCATCATTAACAGGGGGAAACTTATTAATCTTTATACGTTAGAATGAATTAAGTATTGAGGATACGTCAAAGTATGACATTCGTTTCAATGACGAAGGTTTAAGTGTCTTAGGCAAAACTTGTTAATTATGTTACTAATGATTTACCTAAGTGTGCAGCATCTAGGTTCACTCACGAGATGTTTACATCGCAAACTGAAGACCCAACTGATCGAACAAAATGAATCACCCTAACTGGTTACATCAATTGAGCAGTCCAACTGATTGTCCAGTTGATAGGTGATTCGGGAGGAAAACCTCATAAGCCTTGCCAACAAAAGGAGTGTTCAACTGATGAAGAAACCCAGCTGATCAGTCCAACTGAACAATTGTGAAATAATTTCAACTAGCGAGTCAACTGATTTCTCCAGCCCAACGTAAAGATCAGTTCAACTGACCAGTTCGAAGCATCAGTTAGAATCTTTCAGTTATGGATGAATACAAACGCTCTCAAGTGGAATCCAGCTGTACGTTAAGTTACAAAGCTATTATCCAATCAAAGGACAATAATGGACGTTGCATCAGTGCATTAAAGACAAAACGTTTCAGGAGGGCAGTCGAAAAGTCGAGACACAAAGTCAAAGAAACGAATTCAAGATGCAACAGATACAATAAATGAGTCTCACTGTACGATCAGTTTTCCCGACTATATAAAGAGAAGATCAGTGAAGACTCAAATATATAAAACTCAAGAGAGAAAAGAAAAGGGCATGCTTCAAAGTCATATCAGCTTAAAAGAAGCATTCAGCCCAGTCAAGGGAACTCTTCACAGATATATCAGCATAGATTATAAGCGTATTTCCCTCAGTTTGTGAGAACATCCTTGTTCAGTTTTCACACACACAAACACTCTCAACCACTCAAATACAGTCTTGCACAAAGACGTTAAACTTGTGTATGTAGTATTTCTCACATAGACACTAAAGAAGTGTTGACTTGAAGGTGCTGCCTTCAGTTTAAGTCTAGGAGTTCAGTTTAGGTAGTGGGTAAGTCCTAGCTGAGTGGGTTTGTACAAAGAGTTGTATAAATCAAAGTCTTCTAGTGGATCCTACCCGAGGCGGTAGAAGGGGTGACGTAGGAGCAGTTGAAGTCTCCGAACATCCACAAATATATCTTGTGTATTTAACTGTCTAACTATTGTTTTCAAACTATTTGGATCAGTTAGAGTATCTATCAGTTCAGTTGTCACCAAAACTGAACTGATGAATGCAAAAACTAATTTGTCCCTTTTCGGTTATTCAGTTTACATAAGATAAAATGGTTTCTAATATAACAGTCTTCTTCACGAAGGATTACTTTGAGTTTCTTCCGCTTGGTTTTTAACCAAACTCGATTTAATTCATCGGTGTTAATACTCTGGGAACACGAGCTATTGCAGCTCATTGGAGAATATTTTTTTTGAAGCATCCCAAAGATGCCGAGCAATCGATCATTCAATTGGTATCAGAGCAGGTTGTTCTAAGAAGAACATTTGAAGAAAAATGTGTTTTAAAATCTTACTTTAAAATAGTGTTAAAATCTATTTAAAAGTATCTCATACGATTTTCAAAACTATTTGAAAATATTTATATGTCGCTCTTTGGTAAAGAGTGAAGAGGATTGGCTCTGCGACTAATATTGCAGCCACTTCCTTAGACTCTTTACATAGGGGTTTTAATTATCCTGTAGGGGACTGAGAATGATCTGCAAAGATGCACAGCTAAATTGCTCCTTGAACAAGTCTTCATTTGCAAGCCTTCCATGTCAGCTGTTCTTCAGACGAAACTCATCCATGCTGGGACGTTGGATGATTAAATCACCAGTTGCTTTCCAGTGGAGCCTAGTCAGAGTCTGCTCGACCAGTTAGTCTGCTAAGAAGTCAAGTTCAAGCAGTTTAACTCGTTTCTCTAGAAAATGAACTCACAACCGTTGCAGCAGTTCAAACAGTCAAGCAACTAGTTGATGGTATATCCAGTTCTGTCGCACAAAACAACTGATATCTGATGTTGTTTAAGATATGCTACCGTTGTAGTAATCTTTCTTGTTCAACTGATGTATGTACTTAGATGTAAATACAAAGAAATTTATTTAAATAAACATCATACTTGTTCAGCTGTATTTTATTGTGACTGAATGGATATTTCCAAATCACTTGTCTACATTGCTTTAATGATTATAATCTCTGAATGAATGACTATATAAATATCTTTCAGATACTTGTTTTATTCAGTTTTTAAGAGGGATTTTTTCGTTTTTTTTCTCTCAAACTAAAAGCATTCTTAAAAAATTAAGTTGTTGAGAAAAATTCTTTACATC
This sequence comes from Primulina tabacum, assembly GCF_025594145.1. Taxonomy (NCBI): domain Eukaryota; kingdom Viridiplantae; phylum Streptophyta; class Magnoliopsida; order Lamiales; family Gesneriaceae; genus Primulina; species Primulina tabacum. The sequence goes on from NC_134558.1 coordinate 16,476,596, forward strand.
TAATCAACTGAAAAGCAGTTTCTTAATTATGTCCATCTCTCTTAAAATTTTCTTTTTCGGTTTTGAAGAGGGAGTTCTTTTCTTTAACTCGTTTTCAAAATTTCTTTAATTCAGTTATAAAGGGGGAGTCTTCTGTGTTTGAATAAACTAACACTTGAACTGAATATATTGCGCTTAACTGCTCAGGTTTTGTAATCATCAAAAAGGAGGAGATTGTTGGAACTTTTCAAGTTAGCAATCTTGATTTTAATAATGACAAAACTCGTTAATTATGTTACTAATGATTTACCTAAGTGTGTAGCATCTAGGATCATTCACGAGATGTTTACATCGCAAACAGAAGACCCAACTGATTGCACAAAATGAATCAGTATAACTGGTTACGTCAATTGAACAGTCCAGCTGATTGTCCCGTTGATAGGTGATTCAGCAGGAAATCCTCAGAAGCCTGGCCAGCCGAAGGAGTGTTCAATTGATGAAGAAACCCAGCTGATCAGTTCAAATGAACGAGTGTGAAATCAGTTCAACTAACGAGTCAACTGATTTCACCAGCCCAACTGAAAGATCATTCATGTAACGCCCCAGATTCGACGACTGTCCTCACTGTACCACGACGAGTCTTTCCAGCGTGCTTATGTCCTCACTCACACGCACCCTAGGAAACTTCCCAGGAGGTCACCCATCCCAAAATTGCCCCAAGTCAAGCACGCTTAACTTTGGAGTTCTTATTTGATGAGCTACCGAAAAGAAGATGCACCTTCGTGATATGAGTAGTACAAATCAAATCTTTTAAGCCCTCTTCAACTGTACAGTCCATTACATTGAACAGTCTCGGAATCCCTCTCATTCCCGTGTGGGTTCGGTTCATTCATGTTCCCTTCACCTAGAAGCCTGCCAGGAGCCGCTCATTGTCCGTGCAACTACTGATGGCACCGGCGATCACCCCCCGCCCTCTTCGGCCCCGGGCCTCACATGCCCACCAGCTTCCGCTTGGTTCGTCCCCGAACCACACCGTACTAAGAGAGGTCGGCTCTGATACCACTTGTAACGCCCCAGATTCGACGACTGTCCTCACTGTACCACGACGAGTCTTTCCAGCGTGCTTATGTCCTCACTCACACGCACCCTAGGAAACTTCCCAGGAGGTCACCCATCCCAAAATTGCCCCAAGTCAAGCACGCTTAACTTTGGAGTTCTTATTTGATGAGCTACCGAAAAGAAGATGCACCTTCGTGATATGAGTAGTACAAATCAAATCTTTTAAGCCCTCTTCAACTGTACAGTCCATTACATTGAACAGTCTCGGAATCCCTCTCATTCCCGTGTGGGTTCGGTTCATTCATGTTCCCTTCACCTAGAAGCCTGCCAGGAGCCGCTCATTGTCCGTGCAACTACTGATGGCACCGGCGATCACCCCCCGCCCTCTTCGGCCCCGGGCCTCACAATTCAACTGACCAGTTCGAAGCATCAATTAAAATCTTTCAGTTATGGATGAAGACAAACTCTCTCAAGTGGAATCCAGCTGTACGTGAAGGTACAAAGCCATTATCAAATCAAAGGACAATTATGGACGGTGCATCAGTGCATTAAAGACAAAACGTTTCAGAAGACAAGTCGAAAAGTCGAGACACAATGTAGAGCCCAATTTCAGTACACGTAAAACCCATGAATTTATTTATTTGTAAAATCATTTATTTTAATTTAAAATGAGTTTTAGCCAGGCATGATTTATTTAAATGCATTATTTTAAATTAATAATGTTTATGTGATGCACGTTAAATGTTTTTCGAGTTTCATATTTCGGACGATTATTCGAGGAGGGATCGAGGAGAAGACCGGTGACGACTTTTGGCAAAATTTTAATGTGGTATTTTATTTTAAGTTAAGGATGGGGCATTTTAAATAATTTATTTAGCTTTAGTAAATTTTTAAAAGCCTAATTTATTAATTAGGTGATTTTAAGATTTTACAACCTTTAAAGACTTAGTGCTTGTGCCCTTTATTTCAATTAGGGGACTTTTATTTAAGGATTAGTATGGATAGTATTTTATTTAATTTTTTAATTGAGTTAACTTTTAATTAGCACCATAATGGTAGAATTAAGCCAATTTTTATTCCCAAATTACTAGCATAACATACACACACGTGTTACAATTGTATCACACACACACACGATAGACTTGCACACACACACTTCCCCTTATTCATTTCACTTCTAAATTTTTAAGAAAAACCTAGGGTTTATAACAAGAGAGCAGCTGCCCCTCCCCTTCAGTTTCCAGCAAAGTTTTGTTAAATTTTCTTGAATGGAAATCGAGCCACCATCCTCCCGGATCAATCTTCGCGCCATCTCCGCTTCGGTATCGTCGGTTCGATAAAAAATTAACATCATAAGGCACATATATTCTATTTTTCCTGCGTCTATCATGTCATACTATGTTTTACGTTGTTTTTATGTGTAAAAATACATGTGTGATGTGTAAAGTTTGAGCGGAAATTGTTTAGATCGCATTTTGAACGTTTCTGGATCTGAAAATCTCGTTTTTGCTCTTCTTTTAAAAACTGAATTTTTTTTGTCCCGATTTTGAGAAAACTTTCAACATGAAAATCGTGGAACTTTTTGATACATTTGATTTGATATAAAATTCAAAGTATTTGGATAATAATTTAGTGAGTTATGGTGATTTTCGTGGGACTGCTCAAACTGCATTTTCTGAAAATTATGCTATTGATGTGTTCTTGAAGTTTATTTGTTGCAGGCTTCGTTGGGAACCGTCGGGTGATTGCTGCTGTGTTTAGGTATATGGAGTATGAGTTTGAGATGAGTTTTGATGCTTCGTTTCGTGTCGATAATCATTGGTTGCATTAGAAATCGTAGGAATCAATTGGTGTAAAAATTTGAGTTTACGGATTTGTTGCTTGTTTGGTGTGCATTGTCGTTTGAGATGTTTTATTGATTCGAGTCACTGTCATAGCGTCCTAGGATGAGTCTTGATGGATTAGTTCACGATTCGTATGATTTATTTACGAGTATTAAGCTTCGAGTCGCGGAGTCTAGAAAACTCGGCGCCCGAGCGGTAGTTTATTACCTCCCGAGCGCCGCTCTTTCTGTCCGAGGGTAATTTCCAGAAGACCTGGCGCTCGAGCGGTAAAGTTTTACCGCCCGAGCGTGGCCCCATCTGTAAAAATGTTTGTTCTTTCTTCTTTCCAAGTTAAATAGTTAGTTCATGTCTTTTATTTTTGGGAAATGTTCACGCATCGTTTTAGAGTTTTCTTCGGGATTTGATGTCATGGTTAGTATGATTAAACGAGGTCAAGTCCCGAGTGATCTAGAATGTCATAAGCTATTTAATTACTTCGGTGGTGAGCACGAGTACCTACGTCTAAGTTATGAAAGTTAAGTGCATGTAATCATGTTAGTATGTGCAACAGTGGCCCCAAGCGAGATCCAACGAATCCCTCAACGCCAAGTAAGTATGTTTGACGTGCAAAGAAAATATTTCAATTTTTTGAGGTATGCTAAATGTCTTGTGACCAATTTATGTATGGGATTGGAAAGCGGTAAATCATACCCAGGGACCAATCCACCCCATTAAATTAAGAACGGGTTTAGATCAGGATTGGAAAGCGTAAAGCATCAACGGGGGTCAATCCACCCGTTAAAGCATGAACGAAGATCTCATGTATGTGGCAGTCGATTTTTCTCTATCAGCCCAGTACTGTGGTTTAGTCTGATCAGGTGATTTATTTTATGGGTCACTTGCTTTGAAACATGCCTCTACGCAAAATGACGAAGTTCATGTATGTTCAAGTATGCAAGCACTTTTAAGAAAAGTTTCATGTTATGGCACGTCTACGTATGTATGCACGTATGTTCAAGATTTGGGTATGCAAGTTCAAGTTCCAATATGTACATTCTTTTTTAAATTTGTATGTGATTTTATTACGTATTACTCGCTACTTCTAGTTTATACGTGTTGAGTTTTTAAACTCACTAGACTTGATCGATGCAGGTGATGATGACTTGGAGGAGACTAGGGATGGGGACCAAGGAGCTGGCTTGAACTGAGCGGGACGCAAAACCCGAGGACCGCCAAGTTTTAAGTTTTTATGAATGTTCAAAAGTACTCTGATTTATGTTACTGGTTATGAGATTTTAAGCAAATACCTTTGATAATCTTTACTTTGAGATCTCTCATGCAACTACTTTGGGGTTGGACAGTTTGTTTCATCGAATTTTGAAGGTTTACGATTCATTTATGAAATTTTTTATTCTTTCACAAATTTTAAGTAGTAAAAACTACGGTACATTACTGTTAGTATTTGAGCGGTGTTCTTATAAAGGGTTATGCCTACTACTAGTTGCAAGAAGCTCAGTCTGTAGGTTTTAAAGTTTTGAGTTAAGTTATGTACTAAGCATTAAGTCATGATTTCAGCATGTCCATGTTTCAAGTTCAAATTATGTGCATCGTATGTTATTGATCTCATGTTCATGCATATTGGGTTTACGTGTTGGGTAAATTGTTTGAACAGTATGCCTCCTAGACATATGGTTAACCGAGAAGAAAGAGAGGAGGGCAGAGAGGACCGAGAGCCTGGAGATGAGGGGAGGGCCAATCCCCCACCTCCACCTCCGGATATGCAGGCGCAGATGCTCGCAGGTATGACGCGGTTCTTCGCACAGTTTGCGGGGAACCAGGCTACGGAAAACACAGAGGCGAGACCCAGTCCACAAGCAGTATACGAGAGGTTGAGGCGGATAAGCCCAAAGGAGTTTTTGGGGACCACCGACCCGATGATAGCCGAGGGATGGATTAAATCCATCGAGGAGATTTTTTCCTTTATGGAGTTGCAAGATGCAGATAGGGTAAGGTGTGCCACATTTCTACTAACCGGAGACGCCAGACTGTGGTGGGAGAGCGCGTTCGTAGCAGCGAATTTGCAGACCCTTTCTTGGGATGGCTTTAAGGAGATATTCTGCTCCAAGTACTTCACTGAAGAAGTACGATCCAGACTGACCAGGGAATTGATGACACTGCGACAAGGAGACAGCAATGTTGCAGAATTTGTCAGGAAGTTTGAGAGGGGGTGCCATTTTGTGCCCCTGAAAGCTAATGATGCCCAAGGGAAGTTGAGGCATTTCATGGATGGGTTTCGGCCGATCTTGCACCGTGATGTTCGAGTAGCTGGTCCTACTACTTATGTATATGTCGTGTCTAGAGCTTTGGTGACAGAGCAGGATCAGAGGGATATTGAGGCTGATAGGCAGGGCAAGAGGCCCTATCAGGCACCACAGCAGCAGCAGCAGCGACCTCAGTTTAAGAGGTCGTTCCAGGGGCAGCCAGGAAAGAAGCCTTACCAGGGACCGCTAAAGGGCAAGGGTCCTATGCCACAGCAGAAGGCGCCACAGAGGTTTGGAGAGCACATGGTGTGCCCGAAGTGCAACCGCCAGCACCCGGGACAATGTTTGTATGGGTCGGGCAAATGTTTCAAATGCGGAAAAAGTGACCACATGCTAAAGGAGTGTCCTCAGTGGAGGCAGCCGACCCAGGGCAGGGTGTTCGCCATGCATGCTCAGGAGGGGAACCCAGACACGACATTGTTGACTAGTAACGCATTTGATTCAGCAGTATTAAATTTTGCCATGCATGCATGTTTATTGTGTTATGGGATTGTTAGTGTTATAGCTTGTATTTTGGTGCCCTTCATTGCTTAAGGTTAGTATCAGAACATTTGGGATATAAGTTGTGCTGTGCTAACGTCTCTCAGGAAAAATATTCATAAAGAGACTGGCCACGAAGGCCCTGATAGACTCAAGAGCCACCCACTCCTATATTTTGGAGACATTCGCAAGTCACCTTGACGTCTATTGGACTCGACGTGAGCTATTTAGTAACAATCCCATCAGGGGAAGAATTGTCAGCTACTAGCAAGGTCAGGGACATCGATCTCGAGCTGCAAGGCCACCTAGTGTATGCCGATTTGATTGTGTTGCCGATGCCAGAGTTTTATATCATTCTGAGAATCGACTGGCTGACAAAGAACATAGTCCTGATTGATTTTAAGAAGAGATCAGTATTGGTTAGACCGTTGGGCATGGACCAGTTTCTATTTGAACCAGCCAGATGGAGAAGTTTCCCTCGCATGTTCTCTTGCATGCAGGCACGGAGACTTATTTCCAAGGGATGTCAGGCTTTCTTGGCCAGTATTGTTTCCGCACCTGACTTACCCACTCCGTCATTATCAGATGTGCCAGTAGTCAGAGACTTCCCAGACGTCTTTCCTGACGACGTCACAGGTCTTCCACTAGAGAGAGAGGTGGAATTTGCAATCGATCTTATGCCAGGCACTGTGCCAATATCTAAGGCACCGTACCTATTAACTCCAGCTGAGATGTTGGAACTCAAGCAACAGATTCAAGAGCTTCTTGACAAGGAATTTATCCGCCCTAGTGTCACACCATGGGGAGCACCAGTGCTCTTTGTGAAAAAGAAATTTTGGAGCATGAGACTTTGCATCGATTACCGAGAGTTGAACAAGGGGACGATAAAGAATAAATACCCACTTCCTAGAATCGAATATTTGTTTGATCAGTTGCAGGTAGCTACATTGTTCTCTAAGATAGATCTACGATCAGGGTATCACCAGCTGAAGGTGAAAGATGCAGATGTGCACAAGATAGCCTTCAGGACTAGGTATGGGCATTACGAGTTCTTAGTGATGCCGTTTGGACTGACGAATGCTCCAGGAATTTTCATGGACCTCATAAACCGAGTATTTCAGCCTTACCTTGATCAGTTCGTCATAGTGTTCATTGACGACATCCTTATATACTCCAAGAGCCATGAAGAACACAGTCAGCACTTGAGTACAGTTTTGCAGAGTCGTAAGTTATTCGCGAAATTCAGTAAGTGTGAATTTTGGTTGAAGAAGGTAGCGTTTTTGGGCCATATAATATCTATCAGTGGTATTGAGTTGTATCCAGCTAAGGTAGCAGCAGTCCAGGAATGGGTTGAGCCGAATAATACGTCTGAGATTCGCAGTTTCATAGGCCTAGCAGGCTACTACAGGAAATTTATTCAGGGATTTTCGTCTATAGCAGTGCCACTCACCTCATTGACAAAGAAGAATGCTAAGTTCGTGTGGAGTGGCGAGTGCCAGAAGAGCTTCGATACTTTGAAGCAAGCTCTTATTTCAGCGCCGGTGTTCGCCATGCCATCAGGGCAAGGAGATTATGTGTTATACACCGATGCATCTAAGCTCGGGTTAGGCGCAGTTTTGATGCAGCATGATCAGGTAATAGCTTATGCTTCCAGGCAGTTGAAGGTGCATGAGAAGAACTACCTGACTCACGATCTTGAGTTAGCTGTCGTTGTCTTTGCATTTAAGATTTGGAGGCACTACTTGTACGGCAAGAAATGTCAGATATTTACTGATCACAAGAGTCTCAAGTATTTCTTCACGCATAAAGAGCTGAATATAAGACAGAGACGGTTGTTAGAATTGGTGAAAGACTACGATTTTGAAATTAGCTACCATCCAGGGAAAGCTAATGTTGTGGCAGATGCCTTGAGCTGTAAAGTTGCAGTCGTAGCACAGTTGTCATTACAGAGATCTCTTCTGTCAGAGATTTAGAGATTTGGATTAGAGGTTTATCCTAAGGACAGGGCTCCTAAACTGTCTAATCTGACAGTCCAGCCTTCGTTGTTTGACCAAATCCGTAAAGGTCAGTCTTTAGATGAGCAGTTGCAGAAATAGAGACTGAAGGATGAGGCCAAGGGCAGTGTACTCTACACAGTGTCCGATGGTATTGTGAGATACAGAGGTAGAATGTGGGTGCCTAGTGTTCATTCGATCAGAGAAGATATTCTGACAAAGGCACATGCATCTCCCTATTCAATCCACCTAGGAGGTACCAAGATGTACAAGGACCTGCAGGTTTTCTATCGGTGGCCAGGGATGAAGCGAAACATCCGCAGATTTGTGTCTAAATGCCTCACTTGTGAGCAAGTGAAGGCAGAGCATCAGAGGCCAGCAGGAATGTTTAAGCCACTCCCTATCCCCGAGTGGAAATGGAAGAATATTACCATGGACTTTGTAGTTGGTTTACCGAAGTCAGTCAGAGGATTTAATGCTATTTGGGTCATAGTGGATCGACTCACTAAGCCAGCGCACTTTTTTCCAGTAAAGACGACTTTCTCCATGACGCAGTATGCGGAGCTCTATATCAGGGAGATAGTTCGATTGCATGGGATCCAAGTTTCTATTGTGTCCGACAGGGACCCGAGGTTTACATCGTCCTTTGGGAAGAGTTTGCATGCAGCCATGGGGACGAAGTTGCTATTCAGTACAGCTTTTCACCCGTAGACAGATGGCCAGTCTGAGCGAGTAATTCAAATTTTGGAGGATTTATTGCGAGCCTGTATGATCGATTTCCAGGAGACTTTGGAATTGAAGCTACCTCTAGTGGAGTTTACCTTCAACAACAGTTTCCAATTATCTATAGGTATGGCTCCCTATGAGGCAATGTATGGAAGGAAGTGCAGGTCGTCGATTCATTGGGATGAAATCGGTGAAAGTGCAGAACTTGGTCCACAGATTATTCCACAGACTGCAGATGTGGTGGTCAAGATCCGAGATAGGATGAAAACCGCATAGAGTCGTCAAAAGAGTTATGTTGATAAAAGGAGAAGGGATCTAGAGTTTACCGTAGTGGATCACGTTTTATAAAGATAGCACCCATGAAGGGTGTTATGAGATTTGGGAAAAGAGGCAAGCTGAGTCCGTGGTTTATTGGACCGTTCGAGATTCTTGTTAGAGCTGGGACACTAGCTTATCGTGTTGCCCTCCCGCCGAATCTGGCCGAGGTGCACAATGTGTTCCATGTCTCTGAAAGGGGATCGATTTTAGGTGCTCGAAAGGTAACGGAAGCAACAAAATTTTCGAAATTCATATTTTCTAGCATAAAATTTCGAGCACCTCAATACTAGTGTGTAGCAAATACAAAAACACAACTATGACATTCATAGGGTGTTGAGAAATCGTTATCTATCAATCACAATGGATTGATGATGGCTCCAACTAAGGTGTAAACACCTTAGCTCTTGATGGGATGACCTTCTACAAGCTCTCCTCCTTTCCTTCAAAAAATTAGGCCCACCACTTGCTAACTAGAACCCTTCTTACTTTGCACTAGAAAAATAAGAAAATTTTTCTTTGAGAAGAGAATTGTTTCTCCAACAATTGAAAAACAAAGTGGAGAGAAAAATGAGGAGAATTCCCCTTCAAAATTTCGGCCAACTCTACTTGTGGGAGACAAGGGGGAAGACTTCTCTTGGTTGTGAAAAAAGGTAAAGAAAAAAAGTTGCATGCCATGCAATTTTTTAATAAAAAGTATTCCCCAACTCTTCACCTCCCAAGCATGCAATGTGACTTGGGCTTGTAACTATTACAAGGCCCATGGACTTTATTTAAATGTCTCAAACACATTTGAGTCCATTTAAAGTTTACTTGATTTACTCAAGCCCACTAGTTTAAAAATCATTTCTAATTGGGCTCTACAAGGCCCAATGTTATTAAATTAATCCAACACTTGAATTAATTTAATTATTTGGACTCTACTAGGTTCACTAGTCTTTAATTAATTCAGCACTTGAAATAATTTAATTTAGTCCATAATAATGTTTATGAAAATCACAATTTTCAAATACATTATTTATTCGGCCAACTTTTAATTTAAGAACACATTCATAAATTAAAAATTGCATTTCCCTCATAGAAATCACACTTCTATTTTTCCTCAAGCTTATAAACTCCTTTATAAGCCGTTCAACTCATTGAACTATTTTACTTCTCAACGGGATCTAGAAAGCTAGTACTTGTGTGGCCCTCAATGGTTCATTGATACAACTAGCCGTGGGTTCACATCTCCATGTGATTCGGACTGAACATGTCCTTATACGAGCATAACACAATTGCTCTATTCTTAATTATCAACTCCTTGATAACAAGAACGTCAAAACTCAAGTCTGATAATACCCATCCAATCATGTTAAACGCCTAGCAGCATCGTTTACATGATTCCCTAGGTATCAAATGATAGTGCCTACAAGAACCATTCAATTATGGTTAGCGTACAGTATGGTCCCTTCAACTCATATATCCCGACCGATTCGACAACCATTGGTATATCGAGAGTTGTCAATGAATCGATACTATGTGTCATGTCGTAGTTGCATCGATGGTGTAATCTATGAAACCCCTTTCATAATTACCACCATACTCTGATCAGAGATTTCATACTACACATACATGAGAATACATAGGATATCCATACCCGAAGGTAAGCGGTGAATCCCCGACTACAATGCATCGACTCCTATATGTTTCGACAGAACACCCAACCTTGCCACCTGATGACCCCATGAGAGTCGGTAAACAAGTCAAAGTGTAATGCTAGCACATAGAGTCTCAATGTTGTCCCGGGTCATAAGGACTAATGGTGTACAACCATAAACTAGGACTTTTCCACTCGATAAGTGAGAACCACTTGGAAAGTCCTTTATGGAGGGTTGTTCAGTGCACTCTACCAGGAGCACCTATCTGCATGCTCGGACATCACAATGTCCCCTACCAATGAAACATGGTACTCACAACACAGATACTAGTCTCGAACTCGAGCGGCCTATATTATTCTTAGCGGCGGCTGAATCGACTAGGAACTGTTTTGAATATACATTATTCCAAATATGAGTTTCATGATACTCATCATATGAGCATCTCATATTCTTTCTACTATTTGTATATTCAAGGACTTTATCTATGCAACTAGCATGGGTATACAGATAAAGAAGTGCCAAAATAATAAATTCAAATATTATTAAAATAAAGATTGTTTATACATAGAGTTTCATTGTGAACACTCAGCCAACACTTGGCTCGACGGGCACCTACTCTAACAATCTCCCACTTGCATTAGAGCCAACTACCCATATGCTTCAAACCCATCGTTCGCGATGCTTCTCGAATAATGGTCCAGGTAAAGGCTTAGTTAGTGGATCGGCAACATTATCTGCGGAGCCGACTTTGTCAATCGAGACATCTCCTCTTTCCACAATCTCTCGAGGATGTGGTACTTTCTCAATACATGTTTGGACTTCTGATGAGACCTTGGCTCTTTTCCTTGAGCTATAGCTCCCGTGTTGTCACACAACACCGGGACAGGAGCAAATCTATTAGGAATGACGTCCAACTCTTGGACGAAATTCTTTATCCAAACAGCCTTCTTTGCTGCATCTGATGCAGCAATATATTCGGCCTCAGTGGTGAAATCCGCTGTACTGTCTTGCTTGGAACTATTCAAAGAGACAGCAACACCATTGAGCATGAATATGAATCCAGAGGTTGACTTCAAGTCATCGATATCGCTTTGGAAGCTAGAGTCGGTATAGCCTTCCAATTTCAGTTCTCCACCCCCATAGACTAAGAACAACTTATTGGTTCTTCTCAAATACTTGAGGATGTCTTTCACAGCTTTCCAGTGTGGAAGACCAGTGTTCGATTGATATCTACTCACTACACTTAGTGCAAAAACCACGTCAGGACGTGTAGATATCATCCCATACATGATGCTACCAATCGCAGATGCATATGGAATGCGTGTCATCGCCTCTATCTCTGCATCAGTCTTGGGAGACATAGACTTGGATAGGGACACGCCATGACACATTGGTAGAAGTCATTTCTTGGATCCATCCATCGAGAACCGCTTCACGATGGTATCAATGTATGTTGACTGGGTGAGACCAAGCAATCTTCTCGATCTATCTCTATAGATCTGTATTCCAAATACAAAATATGTGTCACCCAAGTCCTGCATCGAGAACTTACTCGCTAACCATATCTTAGTTGATTGCAACATTCCTACATCATTCCCAATGAGTAGAATGTCATCAACATACAGGACCAGGAATGTCACAGCACTCCCACTGACCTTCTTATACACAGGGTTCCTCAGGATTCTTAGTAAAATCAAACTCTTTGATTGTAGTATCGAATCTAAGGTTCCAACTCCTAGATGCCTGCTTTAGACCATAAATAGATCTCTGAAGTTTGCATACCATATGCTCACTTTCGACAGATGTAAACCCTTCGGGTTGAGACATGTAAATCTCTTCCTTAATATCCCCATTAAGAAAGGCTGTCTTGACATCCATCTGCCATATCTCATAGTCATACCATTCAGCTATGGCTAGCAATATCCTTATGGACTTGAACATTGCAACTGGAGAAAAGGTTTCCTCAAAGTCAACTCCTTGTCTTTGAGTATATCCTTTTGCCACCAATCGCGCCTTGAAGGTCAATACCTTCCCATCCGCCCCAAGTTTCCCCTTGTAAATCCATTTACACCTTATGGGAACAATTCTCTCAGGTGGATCCACAAGATTCCACACTTGGTTCGAATGCATGGAATTCATCTCAGATTCCATCGCTTCAAGCCACTTGGATGAATCGGCATCAGATAACGCTTCCTTGAAGGTTCTTGGATCACATTCATGGTTAGGCTCATCATGGCCTTCTTCAAGAAGCAGACCATACCTCATAGTTGGTCTCGAGACTCTCTCGGATCTTATAGGAGCTTGTATCTCCTCTCTTGGCTCTTCGGGTGTTGGTTCTATAATTGTGGGTGTCTCTCGAACCTCTTCGAGTTCTATCATCTTTCCTTTTCTATCTAATAGAAATTCCTTTTCTAAAAAGGTTGCATTCCTAGAAACAAACACATTTGTTTCTTGGGGATGATGGAAATAATATCCAACTGAATTCCTTGTATAACCCACAAAGTAGCATAAAATGAATCGACTATCCAATTTATCTCCCACTGTCTGCTTCATATAAGCAGCGCACCCCCATATTCTAAGATAAGAATACTTGGGAGACTTACGCATCCATATCTCATATGGTTTCTGCCTTTGAATGGACATTTAGTGGAATATCTTTCAATTTTAAGTTATAGAGATCGTTTTCAAGTTCACCAGTACCAATCAAACATTCATTCTTGTAAATATTGCAAACACCTTTGCTAAAGAAACAAGAATATCCATCTTTATCAACATAAAAATGGAAACAATGTTTTTTCATCAAATCAGGTACAAACAAAACATCTCTTAAAAATTAACTTAAAATTATTGTTCAACAATAAGTAAACATCTTCAACAGCCTTGGCAGCAACTCTTGCCCCATCCCCCATCCTCAAGAAGGTCTCACCTCCCCTTAGTCTCCTACTTCTTCCCATCACCTGCAAATCATTACAGAGATGTGAGCCACAGCCGGTATCCAATACCCAAGAAGTAGAGTTAATTGAAATGTTTACTTCAATGTAGAACATACCATTTTCAGAACTTTTCTGAGCAAGATATTCTTTGCAATTACGCCTCCAATGTCCAGGTTTTTTGCAGTGATGACAAACATTACTAGTCTTGTCAGCCTTAACTGGTGTGGCTGCCACGACGGGATTCGGAGATTGCCTCAACAAGGGCACGTTCTTCTTGGGACGTTGGAAAGAACGCTTCTTTCCCTTCCCATGTGGATCAATCTTCGTACTAGATGAAGAACCCACATAAAGAACCAACTTTTCTTTCTTGATGATGGATTCAAACATAACAAGCATGTTAACCAACTCCTCAAGGGTCGGCTCAAGCTTGTTCATGTTGAAATTCACCACAAAAGGATCAAATGAGCTAGGCAGCGATAAGAGCAACACGTCGGTGGTCAACTCCGAAGGCAACATCAGATTTCATGCCAACGAGCTTGTCCACGAGCCCAATCAACTTCAGGCCATGCTCATGGACCGAGGCCCCATCTCGCACGAGCAAAGTGATCAGCTCCTTGACTGGTAGCATACCTAAGAGGCCGTGTTTGCTCACCAAAGTGTCAAGCCTTACCCATCGATGTTGAACCTTAATGGACGGTCGCCATGAGTTCCCTCAATAATATGAGCCAAAATCATGGGAGTTCCATGTCGTTCACATCACAATGTCAATGCTTTCCGGCACCCAGGGCCCCCCCAATAACATGAGCCGAGCCCCGAGCACGGGTACTAACCGCATGAGATGAAATTTTTGCAACAAAAATCAAGGCATATTTGGGCGATTTTTGGGCAGCAAGTTGCTGCCCATTTCGGGCTGCCCGAACTTGGGCTGCCCGAACAGACCCTTTGAAAAATAAAAAAATTTTGGCCGGAATCCGACGACGGAGCTCCGGCGACGGCGATAACGACTAGGGTTTTCAAAAGGTGTTTTGAAATATCAAAGTGTCATGGGCCTTGTTTTGTTGGGCCATTGGATGGCTAACATATTTGTGAATTTTAAATGGGCTAAAATATTTTTTGGTGAAAAATGTGTTTTTGGGCCCTTAAGTTTAAAATTACAAAAGTTGCAAATATTTTCTCATGAAATAAATAATTGAAGTTGGAATTTAGTTATTTATAGTAAATGGTGATTTACAAGAAATTCGGTTATAAATAAATTAATTGGAAAGTAGACAAAGGTGTTTGTATACTTTGTTAATTTAGTTTATAATCGTGGCGGTTAGTGATTGGATCAAGATATATAATATTGGATCAATTAATTATTGTGATCATTAATTGATCGTGTATGATATGTGATATTATGCATGAAAGATGATCAAAAGCCCAAGCCCAATTTGCTAGGTGTATGCTAGGATATTTTGTGTTGAACGATTGTAATAATTATCAATTTATAAAGTGGACTTGGTTTATGGCCCGTTCCCACCCCCATGAGATGTATCCCTATTTGACATGGATATTTATTTGTAAATGTTAGTATAGTGGAAGATCAAGATTGGAAGATGGTGGCATTGGTGATTATGAAGATCGAAGGCATGTAAATTGGAAGCTAATGTAATAGTTGCATTTGCATCCCATGCATTTCCCTAGGATTGGACCTAGGCCAGTGTTTAGCTCACACGGGCCATTAGTTTTGGGGCGATTGATCATCCTTGTTTTTTTTACTGTTTATAATATATGCATGATATGTTATAAATAATGAGTATGTGCGTTATTATTATGATAATAAAAAAGTTGCATGAATCCGGCAAACATACGATCAAACATGACAAGCTTTTAAATAAAAATTAAAGATGAGATCTTTCAAATTAAAAACCCTCATTTTGAATATGATTCAAAATTAATATCAAGCCCGAAAAGGGGAATTATAAATTTTTTTATAATTTCCATGTCTTCCATCGACAATGGGTAGCGTTCATCATGCACCAATTATTTCTAATTGGGCTCTACAAGACCCAATGTTATTTAATTAATCTAACACTTGAATTAATTTAATTATTTGGACTCTACTAGGTCCACTAGTGTTTAATTAATTCAACACTTGAATTAATTTAATTTAGTCCATAATAATGTTTATGAAAATCACAATTTTCAAATACATTATTTATTTGGTCAACTTTTAATTTAAGAACACATTCATAAATTAAAAATTGCATTTCCCTCACAGAAGTCACACTTCTATTTTTCCTCAAACTTATAAACTCCTTTATAAGCCGTTCAACTCATTGAACTATTTTACTTCTCAACGGGATCTAGAAAGCTAGTACTTGTGTGGCCCTCAATGGTTGATTGATACAACTAGCCGTGGGTTCACATCTCAATATGATTCGGACTGAACATGTCCTTATACGAGCATACCCCAATTGCTTCATTCTTAATTATCAACTCCTTGATAACAAGAACGTCAGAACTCAAGTCTGATAGTACCCATCCAATCATGTTAAACGCCTAGCAGCATCGCTTACATGATTCCCTAGGTATCAAATGATAGTGCCTGCAAGAACCATTCAATTATGGTTAGCGTACAGTACAGTCCCTTCAACTCATATATCTCAACCTATTCGACAACCATTGGTATATCGAGAGTTGTCAATGAATCGATACTATGTGTCATGTCGTAGTTGCATCGATGGTGTAATCTATGAAACCCCTTTCATAATTACCACCATACTCTGATCAGAGATTTCATACTACACATACATGAGAACACATAGAATATCCATACTAGAAGGTAAGAAGTGAATCCCCGACTACAATGCATCGACTCCTACATGTTTCGACAGAACACCCAACCTTGCCACCTGATGACCCCATGAGAGTCGGTAAACAAGTCAAAGTGTAATGCTAGCACAGTAGAGTCTCAATGTTGTCCCGGGTAATAAGGACTAATAGTGTACAACCATAAACTAGGACTTTTCCACTCGATAAGTGAGAACCACTTGGAAAATCCTTTATGGAGGGTTGTTAAGTGCACTCTACCAGGAGCACCTATCTGCATGCTCGGACATCACAATGTCCCCTACCAATGAAACATGGTACTCACATCGCAGATACTAGTCTTGAACTCGAGCGGCCTATATTCTTCTTAGCGACGGCTGAATCGACTAGGAACTGTTTAGAATATACATTATTCCAAATATGAGTTTCATGATACTCATCATATGAGCATCTCATATTCTTTCTACTATTTGTATATTCAAGGACTTTATCTATGCAACTAGCATGTGTATACAGATAAAGAAGTGCCAAAATAAGAAATTCAAATATTATTAAAATAAAGATTGTTTATACATAGAGTTTCATTGTGAACACTTGGCCAACACATGGCTCGACGAGCACGTACTCTAACAGTCTCGATGCTGAGAACGTACCTAGCAAATCCTTCGCATGTGCTGAGCTATGAACCGTTACATCTTGCTCCAGACCTGTCATATGAGGAAAGACCCGTCCAAATCCTAGGCAGACAGGAGCGCAGACTTCGTAACAAGGTGACCAAGTTGGTCAAGATATGAGAATCCGCTACCCAGAGTTATTTGGCAAGATTTAATTTCGAGTACAAAATTTATATAAGTGGGGGAGAACTGTAGAGCCAAATTTCAGTACACGTAAAACTCATGCATTTATTTATTTGTTAAATAATTTATTTTAATTTAAAAATGAGTTTTAGCCAGGCATGATTTATTTAAATGCATTATTTTTAATTAATAATGTTTATGTGATACACGTTAAATGTTTTTCGAGTTTTATAATTCAAACGATTATTCGAGGCGGGATCGAGGAGAAGATCGATGACGACTTTTGGCAAAATTTTAATGTGGTATTTTATTTTAAGTTAAGATGGGGCATTTTAAATAATTTATTTAACTTTAGTAAATTTTTAAAGCCTAATTTATTAATTAGGTGATTTTAAGATTTTACAACCTTTAAAGACTTAGCGCTTGTGCCCTTTATTTTTATTAGGGGACATTTATTTGAGGATTAGTAAGGGATAGTATTTTATTTAACTTGTTAATTGAGTTAACTTTTAATTAGCACCTTAATGGTAGAATTAATCCAATTTTTATTCCCTAATTACTAGCATAACACACACACACACACACGTTACAATTGTATCACACACACACACACGATAGACTTGCACACACACACTTCCCCTTATTCATTTCACTTCTAAATTTTTAAGAAAAACCTAGGGTTTATAACAAGAGAGCAGCTGCCCCTCCCCTTCAGTTTCCAGCAAAGTTTTGTTAAATTTTCTTGAATGGAAATCGAGCCACCATCCTCCCGGATCAATCTTCGCGCCATCTCCGCTTCGGTATCGTCGGTTCGATAAAAAATTAACATCATAAGGCACATATATTCTATTTTTCCTGCGTCTATCATGTCATACTATGTTTTACGTTGTTTTTATGTGTAAAAATACATGTGTAATGTGTAAAGTTTGAGCGGAAATTGTTTAGATCGCATTTTGAACGTTTCTGGATCTGAAAATCTCGTTTTTGCTCTTCTTTTAAAAACTGAATTTTTTTTGTCCCGATTTTGAGAAAACTTTCAACATGAAAATCGTGGAACTTTTTGATACATTTGATTTGATATAAAATTCAAAGTATTTGGATAATAGTTTAGTGAGTTATGGTGATTTTCATGGGACTGCTCAAACTGCGTTTTCTGAAAATTATGCTATTGATGTGTTCTTGAAGTTTATTTGTTGCAGACTTCGTTGGGAACCATCGGGTGATTGCTGCAGTGTTTAGGTATATGGAGTACGAGTTTGAGATGAGTTTTGATGCTTCGTTTCGTGTCGATAATCGTTGGTAGCATTAGAAATCGTAGGAATCAATTGGTGTAAAAATTTGAGTTTACGGATTTGTTGCTTGTTTGGTGTGCATCGTCGTTTTAGATGTTTTATGGATTCGAGTCAGTGTCATAGCGTCCTAGGATGAGTCTCGATGGATTGGTTCACGATTCGTATGATTTATTTACGAGTATTAAGCTTCGAGTCGCGGAGTCCAGAAAACTCGACGCCCGAGCGGTAGTTTATTACCTCCTGAGCGCCACTCTTTCTGTCCGAGGGTAATCTCCAGAAGACCTGGCGCTCGGGCGATAAAACAGTAAAGTTTTACCGCCCGAGCGCGGCCCCATTTGTAAAAATTTTTGGTTCTTTCTTCTTTCCAAGTTAAATAGTGAGTTCATGTCTTTTATTTTTGGGAAATGTTCACGCAACATTTTAGAGTTTGCTACGGGGTTTGATGTCATGGTTAGTATGATTAAACGAAAGTCCCGAGTGATCTAGAATGTCATAAGCTATTTAATTACTTCGGTGGTGAGCACGAGTACCTACGTCTAAGCTATGAAAGTTAAGTGCATGTAATCATGTTAGTATGTGCAGCAGTGGCCCCAAGCGAGATACAACGAATCCCTCAATGCCAAGTAAGTATGTTTGACGTGCAAAGAAAATATTTCAAGTTTTTGAGGTATGCTAAATGTCTTGTGACCAATTTATGTATGGGATTGGAAAGCGGTAAAGCATGACCAGGGACCAATCCATCCCGTTAAATCATGAACGGGTTTAGATCAGGATTGGAAAGCGTTAAAGCATGAACGAGGACCAATCCACCCGTTAAAGCATGAATGGGGATCTCATGTATGTGGCAGTGGATTTTTCCCTGTCAGCCCAGTACTTTAGTATAGTCTGATCAGACGATTTATGTTATGGGCCACTAGCTTTGAAACATGGCTCTACGCAAAATGACGAAGTTTATGTATGTTCATGTATATTCAAGTATGCAAGCACGTTTACGAAAAGTTTCATGTTATGGCACGTCTACGTATGTATGCACGTATGTTCAAGGTTTGGGTATGCAAGTTCAAGTTCCAGTATGTACGTTCTATGTTAAAGTGGTATGTGATTTTATTACATATTACTTGCTACTTCCAGTTTATACGTGTTGAGTTTTTAGACTCACTAGACTTGATCGATGCAGGTGAGGATGACTTGGAGAAGACTAGGGGTGGGGACCAAGGAGCTGGCTTGGATTGAGCGGGAGGCTAAACCCGAAGACCGCCAAGTTTTAAGTTTTTATGAATGTTCAAAAGTACTCTGATTTATGTTACTTGTTCTGAGATTTAAGCAAATACCTTTGATGAACTTTACTTTGAGATCTTTCATGCAACTACTTTGGGGTTGGACAGTTTGTTTTATCGAATTTTGAAGGTTCACGATTCATTTATGAAAATTTTTATTTTTCCCCAAATTTTAAGTAGTAAAAAGTACGGTACATTACACACAAAGTCCAAGAAACAAATTCAAGATGCAACAGATACAATAATTGAATCTCACTGTGCGATCAGTTTTTCCGCCTATATAAAGAAAAGATCAGTGAAGACTCAGATATATAAAACTCAAGAGAGAAAAGAAAAGGGCACGCTTCAAAGTCATATCAGCTTAAAAGAAGCATTCAGCCTAGTCGAGGGAACTCTTCACAGATATATCAGCTTAGATTAGAAGCGTATTTCCCTCGGTGTGTGAGAACATCCTCGTTCAGTTTTCACACAGAAAAACACTCTCAACGACTCAAATACAGTGTTGCACAAAGACGTTAAACTTGTGTATGTAGTATTTCTTACATAGACACTGAAGAAGTGTTGACTGGAAGGTGCTGCCTTCAGTTTAAGTCTAGGAGTTCTGTTTAGGCAGTGGGTAAGTCCTAGCTGAGTGGGTTTGTACAAATAGTTGTATAAATCAAAGTCTTCTAGTGGATCCTACCCGAGGCGGTAGAAGTGGTGACGTAGGAGCAATTGAAGTCTTCGAACATCTACAAACATATCTTGTGTATTTAACTGTCTAACTATTGTTTTCAAACTGTTTGGATTAGTTAGAGTATCCATCAGTTCAGTTTTCACCATAACTGAGCTGATGAATGCAAAAACTAATCTGTCCTTTTTTGGTTATTCAATTTACAAAAGATAAAATCCTTTCTAATTTAATAGTCTTCTTCACGAAAGATTACTTCGAGTTTCTTCGGCTTGATTTTTAACCAAAGTCGATTTAATTCATCGGGGTTAATATTCTTAGAACACGAGCTATTGCTGCTCATTTGAGAATATTTTGTTTGAAGCATCCCAAAGATTCTGAGCAATCGATCCTTCAGGCACATACATATTCGTATTCTATCCATCTAGGAGGTACCAAGATATACAAGGATTTGAAGATTTCGTATTGGTGGCCAGGGATGAAGAGAGACGTCCGTCGATTTGTGTCTGAATGTCTCACTTGCTGTAAGGCTCGAGATTTATTAGTCTTCATTGATGTAATATTCGGAAGATATGAGTATGCATGACATGTAATGAGAAGCACTAAATGAGATTATGAAGTAGTGCATGAAATATAGACCGCACCCGCGGTAAGGAAAGGACCGCACCCGCGGTTGAGCTCATGAATTGTGGAAGAATTACAGTAGCATGAGCACACCCGCGCCTAAAGAAGGACCGCACCCGCGGTGGATAGGCAGAAAGTTGGCCATTTTTACAGTAGGGTCACCGCACCCGCGGTCCAGAAGCAGCGCACCCGCGGTGCTGCTACAGTAGTACTACCGCACCCGCGGTGCAAACCAGACCAGACCACACCCTCGGTCGGCGATGTTAGGATATTGATAAGGTTGTCGAGAGTTAAGCGCACCCGCGGTACCCTGTGCGAGAAAGCCACCATTGATTCTTATGTTGACACATGGCATATATATATATACACTTGGGTTGAGTCATTCTTTCTTCAGATTTGCAAGAAAGAACCGAGAGCTATTCCAAAAGAAGTGCAAGGTTTCTTTCATGTAGACTTGAGTTTGTGCAAAATATACTCATCCAAACTTCAATACAAGAATAGAATTGTGTTCTTTGTATCAAGAGCTATCTAAGGATGTAAGTTTGGTTAAATTTCAGCATGATTTAGATTCCATATGTTGAAAGAATTATAATATGATAGTTATATTGTGTTCTTGACATATTGAGCATAGTATATACACAACCGGATCGAAGAACGGACGTTGTATGCTATTGTAACTATTTTCCAGCATGTTTAGAGTTAACTTATGCAGATTTTGAGTACTATCATAGGCTTATGATGATGATTATGAGTTGAGACCTGTGAATTATTGATATATGTAGGAGTTGGATTGACCGGTATTGAGAAATTACGTCGTTATGCCGTCAAATGATACCGAGGTCAAGTATTGAATTGGATATGTGTTGATTGAGATTAGAGATTGATAGAATATGTATCAACATTTCCATTTCAGATTTGATATTGACAGATTCGTCTTCGAGACTTCGACTACGACAGATTGTTCGACGAAAGGTATAATTCATGTTTTGTTTTGGGGAAGACACAACTCAAATGAGATTCAATTTGAGTTGCCCAACAAAATCACATACTAGAATTGTTGTTTACCTTTTGATATGATTGATTTGTTTATGGAATTATATTCAAATCTCTTGATATAACGATGCCTTGTTTATAGATTTATATTCAAGCATTTGACATAGGAGAGTCATTAGCAGACTTGCTAAAATAGATGTTCGGTGGTATCGACGCTTCGGATCAGATTCATCCGATTGTAGACATTCGATACAGACATGACCAAAGTCTAGGAAAAAGACGTGCAGTTAACCCGATTGGGAGGGTAGATGACAGACAGTGACGTCTTATTCACACCGGGATCCCTAGAATTAGAGTCGAGTCGAGTCAAGATATGAATTGAATTGAGTTGCATGCTTATTTGATTTTGATTTCAGAGATTATGGAATCCATTGTTACTGCATGCTTATTTTGATTGGGTTTCCTAGACTATGAAACCTATTGTTATTGATTTTATGCATAATAGTATGCTTTATGATTTATATTGGGTACATGCATGTCTACCATGTTTTATACTGGGATTTATTCTCACCGGAGTATCCGGCTGTTGTCTTGTTTTGTATGTGTGCATGACAACAGGCGGGACAGGATCGGGGTCAAGAAGATGATGAGAGAAGATGAGTTAGAGTGGTGATTCCGGACTTATTGTAGACTTGGTTTAATACTTGAGATTTAGTAGTTGAACCTTAGATTAGTTTGAACTAGAAGCATGTTGTACAAGATTTGTATTATTATACTGCTTTGTATAATAGATTGATTCCATTACCTTCCGCATTTTAAAGAAAATATTTTAGACCCTGTTTATCTTAATTGATAATTAAATCCCAAAGATGATTAAGAAGATGATTAGCGTCCGGGTCCCCACAACAGGTGGTATAAGAGCGATCGATCCTTTAGACTGAGATAGAAGAGAATGAACGGGGTAGATTGAGTTTTCTTTCCTTGAATTTGATTGCTAGCATGAGATTTATTTTAATGTTGATTTACATTATGTATGCTAGCATGATACTATGATTTACTGCTTTGAAATACATGGTTACCTGATTATCTGATTTGAACTGGTAGTATTTATTATTGAGGATGAATCAGATCTGATTCATGATCAGCAGTAAGATGATCCGAGAAAGAATTAAACAGGTTTGTAGTATTTGGGTTACTAATGGTTTTGGTAATCAGAAATACCTCCACGGAGAATTCCAGAAAGGGGTAGTACTTCGACTGAACAGATAGATATATCAGAAACTCAGATGGAAATACAGTTGGAAGAATTTCAGTTATTTCAGCCGCCGATTCTGAGTGGTGTCTAGACGTCTGAAGATTGTGAGAACTGGTTTTATGACATAGAAATAATGTTTGATTTACTTGATTATTCAGATGAGCAGAGAATTAAATTGATATTCCACCAGTTACGAGAAACTGCCAGAAGTTGGTGGATTACAAGTAAAAGAATGCTAGAATAGAGAGATACCCTGATTTCGTGGGAAATATTCAGAATTGAATTTTATCGAAGATTTTTCTCAGTTTCGTACCGGGAGGACAAGAAAGCAGAGTTTGAGAATTTGAGACAAGGTCAACTGGATATTGAAGAATATGTTGCTAAATTCTCTACTCTACTGCGTTTTGCTCCTCATGTAATTGGGAATGATGAAGTTGTAGCGGATCAGTTCATCAGAGGATTGAACTCGGAGATAGTTGCATTGATGAATATGCAGCGACCTTATCATTTTGCTGATGCCTTGAGTAAAGCGAAGAGAGCGGAGGCGAGTCTGATTAGACAACTAAAAAAGGGTGTGTGCAATGCAACCCCAGACACAGCAATCCCCTCTCCGGTTTGATCGCGGCAGTACAAGTGGAAGGCAAGATTTGTTGAAAGCTCGAAAGAAGCCATTCAAAAAGTTAGGGAGCAGACTGAGTGGTTCGTCTAGCTCCACTGGTTCCAGCCTGAGTTATACTGGAGTATATTGCAGAACTTGCGGAGGGAGACATCCCACACAGCAATGCCAGGGAGTGACTGGTAGTTGCCATATTTGTAGATAGCCGGGACACTTTGCTAGAGTTTGTCCTCAGAGAAGTTCCCGAAGATGTTAGGGAGCAGAAGACCGAGGAACAGACACCGGACACACCTGATGATATAGTGGCAGGCATTGTTCTTTATGATTATATTGCATAGGTATTTATATATACTAATGCATTTTCTACGATTATCTTTGACTGAGTTGCATTGAGATATGCTGTATCTGTTGAGTCTGATTGTACCGTAGTATTGAGTCCCTTATTTTTTTTAGAAAAAAAGATGGATATCAGAGATTTCTGTGAAATATTGTATACTACAGTAAGATAAGAATAAGATTGAGTTAGATTATGATGTACTTGTGTTTTCTGATTTGACTGCATTATTGATATCAATATGCTGAACAAGTACAGAACTGTTATAGATTTCTTTCAGGAAAATATAAGATTCAGACCTGATAAGGCTGATAAGTAGAAATTCTACGGTAAGGATTCTAGATTAAGAATTCCTTTGATATCTGTATTTCCTATGACTCGATTGATACAGAAAGGAGCAGATGGTATCCTTATGTATTCAGTAGATGTACTGAAATCGAGCCTAGCATTGGCAGATTGCCAGTGTGGTACGAGTTGGCTGATAATTGCCAGATAAGATTTCAGATTTGCTTTATATCAGAAAAATAGATTTCAGAATTGAATTGAGATCAGGTACTGTTTGTGCTTTAGAATTCAGTACAGAATGACACTGAATGAAGTGAAAGAACTGAAAGATCAGTAGAAGAGTACGGGCCAGGAGTTACATTTGATTTAGTGTTTCTCGGTGGCATATTTCAGTATGTTCAGAGATATTCTGATGATTTCATGCTTGTTGTATCTATGATAGCTTGATATACTTACAGCATCTGATTGACTGAATCAAATATCTGAAGATTGTATTGAATACTCTGAGAACTGTGATTATTGTATACAGAAACTATTCAGATATGAATCCTGCTGGAAACAGATTGTATTCAGAATATGCGATATCTGAAGTTAGTATACCGATTGATTTTGACACAGTTAAGATCATGATTAGTAGATAAGAATGGTACCGATATCAGAAGTATCAGAAATATCAAAAATTTCAGAAATGTCAGAATTGTCAGAAATTTATTTTTTGTTTGAATTGATAGATTTTCGTATACGATTGTTGTTTTGCGTCTGCCTGAATATTGTTATATTTCTACAGCCATATTTGATACAGATCAATGTGAACCGTTGAGATTATATACAGTTCAATCCGAATCAGAGTTGAATTTGAGAATTTCAGTAGATCAGAAATATAACCAGAATGTTCAGAACTTAAATTCGATAATCAGAGCAGAACATCGATCAGAGTGACAGATATGTGATTTTACGGTATGAGAATGATTATCTTGTGATGTCTAATGTTTCAGAATTGTACAACAGAATTTGATATCGATAATCATAACCGAATACCAGGTAGGTATTTTTCTTTAATTTATGTTATTAACTGATTTGTTTGTACCAAATAGTTCGAATCTGAAATGACAGATAGTGTCAAAAACACACAATAGTGGATTCAGTTTTCATTTTGGTGACTGAGAATGTATGATATTCGAACAGATAGTTTTGACATAGACAGATTATATCAGTGGTGACGGAATTTGTACTGAAATGTTGGCAGAATTTGTACTGAAATGTCTGAATCGCCAATAAATGAAGATAGAAAGATAGAAATCAGAAGAGTTATTACAGAATTGGTATATTTCTGACTAGACATGGGGAGTATAATTCGATGAATTTCGTAGTGAGATCACTATAATACTTCCCAGATTGGGATGTAATATGATTGTGATTGACAAATTGTTCAATCTATATCTATTAGTTTGTACCAGATAACGTACAAACATGACCAGATGACAAAAATCAATGTTAAAGAAATGGTCAGATTGATTAGAATGTAGAACTAGACTATATCAGATTGTGATTTTGATTGATTTTGTAATTGTGGCAGAATATACCTTGAACCCATTCAAATATTATCCACAGACTGACAGATAGCCAGAGTGTACTATCCAGATATTAAAAGATAATTATGGAGTTGTAGTGCTGGATGCTAGCACTAGTTAATATGATATATTGTCATCCTATGAATTATAGTATGATAATAGCCATCAGAAAAGTAATGAGATAGTTGCAGATAAGATATTGTACAGTGAGTACTGCAGATTTCTTTAGTATAAGAATAATATCTCGGAGATACCTGAGATAAGATTTGATACAGTCAGAGATATGACAAAGGAAATGTAGCTAATTCAGAAGAGAATGGAGATAGCTCAGACCAGACAGATTTAATACGCCAACGTCGGATGATGACGATTTGTATTTGGGGCCGAAGATTTAATATATCCTTGACTGGGATAAACAGATTTGATAATAGCGGATGATATTGATTTGGTATGAGCCGTTGATTGGTATATACGGATGTTGTATAGCAAGTATTATGAAATTGATTCTGTCAGAGTATTTCAAAGGGTATTATGATGTTATGCTCTTGAATTATTATTCCAATTTAGAATCATAGATCCGTACAAAAAAGATATTTCAGAATGAAGACTATTCTATTATTGAAAATACACTAAGTGACAGGGCCTCAAAGAGACTATCTGAAAGACAGAATTTGTCATGAGATTAAGCTTTCAGAATGGATTCATTGAGATGAGTTTTGATTTAAACTCTATATACATTTCTTCTGATATATCTGAATTGATTACTTGTGATTTCGAGGACGAAATCATTTCTTAGAGGGGGAGAAATGTAAGGCTCGAGATTTATTAGTCTTCATTGATGTGATATTCGGAAGATATGAGTATGCAAGACATGTAATGAGAAGCACTAAATGAGATTATGAAGTGGTGCATGAAATATAGACCGCACCCGCGGTAAGGAAAGGACCGCACCCGCGGTTGAGCTCATGAATTGTGGAAGAATTACAGTAGCATGAGCGCACCCGCGCCTAAAGAAGGACCGCACCCGCGGTGGATAGGCAGAAAGTTGGCCATTTTAACAGTAGGGTCACCGCACCCGCGGTCCAGAAGCAGCGTACCCGCGGTGCTGCTACAGTAGTACTACCGCACCCGCGCTTGGCGATGTTAGGATATTGATAGGGTTGCCGAGAGTTAAGCGCACCCGCGGTCCGGGAGAAGCGCACCCGCGGTACCCTGTGCGAGAAAGCCACCATTGATTCTTATGTTGACACATGGCATATATATATATACACTTGGGCTGAGTCATTCTTTCTTCAGATTTGCAAGAAAGAACCGAGAGCTATTCCAAAAGAAGTGAAAGGTTTCTTTCATGTAGACTTGAGTTTGTGCAAAATATACTCATCCAAACTTCAATACAAGAATATAATTGTGTTCTTTGTATCAAGAGCTATCTAAGGAGGTAAGTTTGGTTAAATTTCAGCATGATTTAGATTCCATATGTTGAAAGAATTATAATATGATAGTTATAGTGTGTTCTTGACATATTGAGCATAGTATATACACAACCGGATCGAAGAACGGACGTTGTATGCTATTGTAACTATTTTCCAGCATGTTTAGAGTTAACTTATGCAGATTTTGAGTACTATCATAGGCTTATGATGATGATTATGAGTTGAGACCTGTGAATTATTGATATATGTGGGAGTTTGATTGACCGGTATTGAGAAATTACGTCGTTATGCCGTCAAATGATACCGAGGTCAAGTATTGAATTGGATATGTGTTGATTGAGATTAGAGATTGATAGAATATGTATCAACATTTCCATTTCAGATTTTATATTGACAGATTCGTCTTCGAGACTTCGACTACGACAGATTGTTCGACGAAAGGTATAATTCATGTTTTGTTTTGGGGAATACACAACTCAAATGAGATTCAATTTGAGTTGCCCAACAAAATCACATATTAGAATTGTTGTTTACCTTTTGATATGATTGATTTGTTTATGGAATTATATTCAAATCTCTTGATATGACGATGCCTTGTTTATAGATTTATATTCAAGCATTTGACATAGGAGAGTCATTGGCAGACTTGCTAAACTAGATTTTCGGTGGTATCGACGCTTCGGATCAGATTCACTCCGATTGTAGACATTCGATACAGACATGACCGAAGTCTAGGAATAAGACGTACAGTTACCCCGATTGGGAGGGTAGGTGACAGACAGTGACGTCTTATACACACCGGGATCCCTAGAATTAGAGTCGAGTCGAGTCAAGATATGAATTGAATTGAGTTGCATGCTTATTTGATTTTGATTTCAGAGATTATGGAATCCATTGTTACTGCATGCTTATTTTGATTGGGTTTCCTAGACTATGAAACCTATTGTTATTGATTTTATGCATAATAGTATGCTTTATGATTTATATTGGGTACATGCATGTCTACCATGTTTTATACTGGGATTTATTCTCACCGGAGTATCCGGCTGTTGTCTTGTTTTGTATGTGTGCATGACAACAGGCGGGACAGGATCGGGGTCAAGAAGATGATGAGAGAAGATGAGTTAGAGTGGTGATTCGGACTTATTGTAGACTTGGTTTAATACTCGAGATTTAATAGTTGAACCTTAGATTAGTTTGAACTAGAAGCATGTTGTACAAGATTTGTATTATCATACTGGTTTGTATAATAGATTGATTCCATTACCTTCCGCATTTTAAAGAAAAAATTTTAGACCCTGTTTATCTTAATTGATAATTAAATCCCTGTTTATGGGTATGTGTATTAGATGAAACAAATCTGAAGCCTTTGAAAGGTTCAAAGAATTCAGAAATTAAGTAGAGAAACAATTGGGACGAAACATCAAGTCACTTCGATCGGATCGAGGTGGTGAGTACTTGAGTGCCGAGTTCCAAGAGTATCTTAATTAGGGAGAATGAGATTCTCTCGCAGTGGACTCCTCCTGCTACACCGCAGTTGAATGGTGTTTTGGAGCATCGTAACTGGACTTTGATGGACATGGTTTGGTCTATGATGGGGCTCACGGAGTTGTCGCTTACTTTTAGGGATATGTGCTTGAGACAGCGGCACTGTTGTTGAACAATGTCTATTCAAAAGCAGTTGATAAGACACAATATGAGATATGGATGGGTAAGCCACCCAAATATTCTTATATTAGAATATGGGCATGCCCTGCTTATGTGAAACAGGTGGTGGGAGATAAATTGGATATTCGATCCATTTTGTTACTTTGTGAGATATCCAAGGAATTCAGTTGAATATTATTTCTATCATCCCCAAAAAACAAATGTGTTTTTTTCTAGGATTGCAATCTTTTTGGAAAAGGAACTTCTATTGGATAGAAAAGGGGAGATGATATAACTCGAAGAGGTTCGAGAGACACCAACTATTGTAGAACCCACAGCCGAAGAGCCAATTAAGAATATACAAGCTCCAAAGAGATCCGAGAGAGTCTCGAGACCTCCTATGAGGTATGGTCTGCTTCTTGAAGAGGGCCATGATGAGCCTAACAATGGATGTGATCCAATGAACTTCAAGGAAGCGTTATGGTATGATTCTTCAATCACAAAAAAATGCACTCAGAAACAGAGTCACGCCCTCGACTCGATGAACAAAGAACGTTGGGTTGTCCCGATCTTTTGAAACTAGCAACGGTTTTGTGATATTTACCTCTAAGCGATGGAAACTTAGCAACAAATATTCACGATAGAAACAGTTGAATTTCAGACGAATCTTCAAAGAACTCGTCTTTGACAATCCATGCGAAAACAATTGACAAACGCCACAAAGATAAAATCTTTGGTATGTTTGATTTTTAAGAATAAAGAAAAAGCCTTGAATGTTTGAGAGAAAAACTCAAAATATTTTTATAAAACTCAAAAGTTATTCTTTACAATGATAAAATTCATCTATATATAAAAATTACAACCAAAAAAGCAATCTAGGGTTTTCTAGGAAAAATCTGAATTGCGGCGCGCGCGGGTGAGCCTGATCACGCCCAGGGACGCAGAATGTTCTGTCTTGGACCAGCGCGGGCCGCGCGGTTGCACCGCATCTGGCGCGGGTGCCCACATGGTCGCGCAGCTGCGCCTCTTCTGGCGTGGGCGCGCGCGCTGTGCTGCTCTGTGTGCGTGCGGCTGCGCCTCTTGTTGCGCGAGTGCGTGCCAACCGCTGTCCTCTCGGGCCATTTTGCACTCATATGCTTGGTTGTTCGGGACTTCTTCATTATATTCTTTGTTGAACTCCACCACTTGCCTGGATATGCTTGTCTCATCATTATTGAGCTTGAAGGTCTGAAACAACATTGCGTCTTAAATCTCCTTCAACCATTATCATGCCACGCCCAATCAGATTCATATCATACTCTCTTTCTTCAAAAAGATTTGTCCTCAAATCTTGTCTATCTACACAAAAATGAAGTAAATTAGTAATAACAAGAATTATATTATCAACATGCTTATCTTTAAGCTCGAGTTTCTATGCGTTATCATCGGCTTGCTCCAACCGCACTTGTAATCCCAACTTCACGGTTGCTCTCCCTATGTATTCATGCATTGCTTCATACAATAAATAATAAATGATACATAATGACATTAATAAAATCTCATTAAGCATCACGAAAATTAAATTCCTCCATTTCTTAGACCTAGTTAACATACAAATGATATCCATACACGTGTACGACCATAGCTCACTAGGATTAAGATATAGCTGATCCACGACATATGAATATGCTCGAATTTGTCATTCTCCCGTATGAAATGCATGTTCCCCAATCATACTCAACATTTTGTTTCATATGCAACCAACACATATACTCTTGCATTATGTCGATGATAAAATAGCAACATTATGCTCCACTAGTACGTAGCTCATGCAATGTTTTTAAAATAAACAATTTATCCTCCATAAAATTGTATTTATTGTGATCATAAAATTCTTATCTGCAATGCATGTTTCACAATTCCACTCAATATACATCCTCATATGCAACCATAGTAAAAATTCATGCATCCTATCTATGGCTCTAGTTACTTCATGGCTACCAATAAAACAAATGTCATGTATCTCAATATCAAGCAACAACTCATGCAATGGGTGTAGGATGAAAAATTATTCTCTTTAAACAGGTATTCATCATGAACAAAGAAATAATCATAATCAACCATTCACTTTTCACCACCATCATCAGTCAAATAATAATCATGCAAATAGAACATGTCCAATGTACCATTCATGCAATCTTTTAACACGACACATGGATTTAAGTCTAATGCATGCAAACCATTGTCAACAAGACGTCCCACCAATTTAGAAAATCGTGAGAAATCAAAAATCTCGATAGGTACATGAAATATCCCACTACTTTGGAATCCATAAGAATTTGAGACAAGAATAAAACTTAAATTAGGCACCACAACTATCACATTTGCAACATGTTCCCCAAACTCTGGAAAACAACAAAACAAGGGATTCAGAAAGCGAAGAAAGTCATAACTCATAGTCGTTGCGGTGACAACTGTGCTTACCTCACGGTGATTGCGCTCAACATCACATGGGTCATCCCATCGCATTTCCCATCATCAACACTTGTTTGCCTCCTCATCACACCTTCATCACAATCCTGCAAAGAAGAAATAACAATGCTCGGGTTGAACCGGCTATATCATCACAATGAGAATAAAACACTTTGCACATAGGTACATGAAAGGGTTTATGCACAAGTAAACAACTCTCTATCTCACTCTTTTGGGCCTTTAGTTTATTTTTCTTTTCCTTTGGCCTTTTTTTCTTTTCTCTTTTTTATTTTCTATGGCCATCTTACTCTTTTGTTCTCTCTTTCTTTCGGTCATTTTAATTTCTCTTTCACTTAATTCAAGGAATTTCTATTGATTCTCAAGAAAAACATTTGGATTCATTGGAACAAATGAAATATTTTGTTTCTCAACAAATTTATGTACAATAACTTCTCCTTGCCTACTCTCCTCCTCCGTAGTAGAAAAATTAGGCATTTCTTCACCACTCAGTGATTCACTTTCCACTGTACACAATTTAACATCATTCGACTCATCAAATAGTGGAATACTATAATCAACAACATTCTCAACCACAACCTCAAATTTAGGTTCTTCTACAACCTCAAATTCATGTTCAAGTTCACCAGCAATCTCAACCTCCACTTGAGATTTAAGCTCATCCGACGATTCTACTCTTTTCACCTCCTCACGTGGACATTGGCTGATATCATGTCCGAGCTCTAGACACCAACAACAGATAATATCACAAGTACGAGAAATTGAATTTTTAAATGTACCTTGATATTCATGCTTGGAAGATGAAAGTTTCGAATCCATTACTAGCAAATCCATTATCTTCTCCTCCACACTCGACTTCCTGTGCACATCACGTTCACCTCTTCGGCCCATTCCTCTATTCTCCTCACATCGCCTATCATCATTATGATCTAAATTGAACGCTCTATTCCCTCCAAATCTTCTACCTCGCCTATTCTCATCAACATGCCTATCATACGTCTCCTCTTCTTCACACCTCCTATACCTCTCACGTAGAGGCTTTAACTCATTCGCCTACATTCTATCCAACCCTCTTAACATTGTTTGAAATTGACGATCGTTAATCATTATACCTGCAAGAAAAGGTTAATAGAAAATAATAAAGAATTTTTTTTCTCACCACGAATCCTCACTGGTCACTATAATGAAAATTCACTCGACTATTTTTTTTTTTTGCAAATACTCACTGTTCACTCCAAAGAAATAACTCTCGCACTCAAGTGTTTTCACTCAAATATTATAGTTCTCTCGAATGTGTGCTCAAGCTTTGTACTTGTATATCATACTAATCAGACTCAACTTTTGGACACTTGCAACTGTCTCACTTGGGCTGTGCAAAACCAAGAAATTTGAAAATATAATTTTTTTTGATTGCAAAAGTCACTTAAATATGATTGACAAAAGAAATAACAACTAGATTCAATCCTAAACAATAACAAAATTTGTTTATTTTTTTTATTATTGTGAGAGGCACTTGATTATGGCTCCAACAAGAGAATAAAACAAAACACCAAAACAAATTTATTTATTTCTTTCTTTTTTGTTGTGCACTCAAAAATTCCAAGAACAATCACAGAATTTTTGAAAATAACGGATTCCTAAAAACTAAGAATGATAGGATAATGCAGATCTGAAAACAAAACTATTGATTAAACAAATTTGAAAATAACAACGATAAACTTACTTGAATCAAAAGGAACCAAAAGCTTTGATACCAAATGATATGATTCTTCAATCACGAAAATCAAACGCACTTAAAAACAGAGTCACACCCTCGATTCGATGAACAAAGAACGTTGGGTTGTCCCAATCTTTTGAAACAAGCAACGATTTTGTGATATTCACCTCTAAGCGATGGAAACTTAGCAACAAATATTCACGATATAAACAATCGAATTTATTAAAAGCCTTCAAAGAACTCATCTTTGACAATCCGTGCGAAAACAATTGACAAACGCCGTAAAGATGAAATCTTTGATAAGTTTGATTTTTGAGAACAAAGCAAAAGCCTTTAAAGTTTGAGAGAAAAACACAAAATATTTTTATAAAACTCAAAAGTTATTCTTTAAAATGATAAAATTCATCTATATATAAAAATTACAACCAAAAACGCAATCTAGGGTTTCCTAGGTGCCCGTCGAGCAAAGTGTTGGCCGAGAGTTCACATTGAAACTCTATGTATAAGCAATCTTTATTTTAATAATATTTTAAATTATTGTTTTGGCACATTATAATCTGTATACTCATGCTTGTTATATAGATAAAGTCCTTGAATATACAAATACTAGAAAGAATCTGAGATGCTCATATGATGAGTATCATGAAACTCATATTTGGAATACTTATATTCTAAAAAATTCCAAGTCGATTCAGCCACCGCTAAAAAGGTTAAAGGTCGCTCGAGTTTGAGACTAGAATCTACGATGTGAGTACCATGTTTCATTGGTAGGGGACATTGTGATGTCCGAGAATGCAGATAGGTGCTCCTTGTAGAGTGAACTGAACAACCCTCCATGAAAGACTTTCCAAGTGGTTCTCACTTATCGAGTGGAAACGTCCTAGTTTATGGTCGTACACTATTATTCCTTATGACCAGTGACAACATTGTGACTCTATATGCTAGCATTGAACTTTGACTTGTTTATCGACTCATATGGGGTCATCAGGTGGCAAGGTTGGGTGATTTTTAGAAACATATAGGAGTCTATGCATTGTAGTCGGGGATTCATCACTTACCTTCGGGTATTGATATCATATGTGATCTCATGTGTATGTATTTTGAAATCTCTGATCAGAGTGTTGGTGGTAATTAAGAAAGGGGTTTCTTAGAATACACAATCGATTCAACTACGACATGACACATAGTGTCGATTTTTTGATAGCTCACGATATACCAATGGTTGTCGAATCGGTAGGGATATATGAGATTAATGGACCGTACTGTATGCTAACCATAATGGAATGGTTCTTGCATGCACTATCATTTGATACCAAGGGAATCATGTAAGCGATGCTGCCAGGCGTTTAACATTATTGGTTGCGTACTATCAGACTTGAGTTCTGACATGCTTATTATGTAGGAGTTGATAAGTAAGAATGAAGCAATTGAGGTATGCTCATATAAGGACATGTTTAGTCCTGAATCACATTGAGATGTGAACCCACTGCTAGTTGTATCAATGAACTACTAAGGGTCATACAAGTACTAGGTTTTTAGATCCCGTTGAGAAGGAAATTAGTTCAATGTGTTGAACGGCTTATAAAGGAGTTTATAAGCACAAGGAAAAAATAGAAATATGACTTCTATAAGGGGAATGTAACTTTTAATTAGTGAAAATGTTCCCAAATTAAAAGTTGTTTAAATAAATAATGTATTTGAAAATTGTGATTTTCATAAACATTAATATGGACTAAATTAAAATTATTCAAGTGTTGAATTAATTAAACACTAGTGGACCTAGTAGAGTCAAAAGAATTATATTAATTCAAGTGTTGAATTAATTAAATAACATTGGGTCTTGTAGAGCCCAATTGAAAATAATTATTCAACTAGTGTGCTTGAGTAAATTCAAGCAAAGTTTAATTTGTCTCAAATGTGTTTGATATATTTAAATAAAAGTCCATGAGCTTTGTAATTATTACAAGCCCAAATAAATTGCATTCTTGGTAGCTGAAAAGTTGGGAGTCAACTTTTTCAAATTAAATGCTAGCATGCCTTTATAATACACAACACTTTTTACACAACCAAGAAAAGTCTTCCCTCCTCCTTCTCTCCATGGCGGCCAAAATTCCTCTCATTTTTTCTTAAAAATTGCTTCTTCATTTTGATAATTTGATAGCAAGTTTCTCAAAGAAAAATGCCTTACATTTTTTAGTGCAAGTGTAAGGTGGTTCTAGCTTGGTGGTGGTGGGCTTGATTTTTAGCAAGGAGTGCTCAAGGGAAGCTTGTAGAGTTATCTACCCATTGAAGAGATAAGTTGTTTATTATCTTAGTTGGAGCCATCATCAATCTTTGAGATTGATCGGTAAAACACTTAAACACCCTATGTATGTTGTGTTTTTGTATTTGCTACACACTAGTGAGGGGTGCTTGGTTTTTTCTCTTGTAAATGATATTTTTAAAACTTCAGTTGCGCATTCCGGGTACCCGTAAACGATTACCTATCAATTACATCCTACTATATATACTTTTGTCATTTGTGGCTTGCCTACCAGCAATGCAGATGCAGTTGAATGATCCAAGGTAGCCGAAGCTGGATTAAAGAGTGGAGGTCCTTAGTACATTCCTCCACCTCAAATGTAAGCTCAGCAGCCTATCTTGCATCCAAAAGGCAAGAAGTTTAAAAGGACCGGTTCTAGTGCGTCATCATATTCTTCTAGTTCTAGTGGATCCCAGTGAGAGAGTCCCGTTATTGCTCAGTATTGCAGCCATTGTGGAGGCAATCATACTATTGAGTAGTGTCGAGGTTTGTTTGGTACTTGTTATCATTGTGGGTAGGAAGGCCATTTCTCTCGTGTACGTCCGAATAGGGGCCCCAGGAATGATTTAAAGGTGGCCCAAGTATGATGAAACTTGTTGTTCCTATTACTTCTTTTTAGCAGTCGAATTTTCCACGATATTGAGGACTTGGTAGCAAGACTGTCCAAGGACCTCCCCAAGTTAGAGTGTATGACATGACCGAAGATCAGGCAAAAGAAGCTCTTGGTGGTGTTATTGCAGGTATCTGTATGCTTTGAGATTATCCTGCACGTGTTTTATTTGATACATGAGCATCTCACTCATTCATATCTCATGAATTTGTTGCATCTCATGATATTATGTGTACTCCCTTGTATAATACGTTATTGATAGCCAAGCCAGCAGGAAAGATTATTTTATCTCAGCAAGTTGTGCATAATTGTGTATTGATATATGAGGATAATGTAATATTTCTGAACCTGATTTTTCTTCCAATGCTTGACTTTGATTGTATTATTATCTTATATTCATGTTGCGAAGGAATTCCCGGACATATTTCCAGATGAAATTCCTGATTTTCCTCCGCATCGAGAAGTTGAATTTATATTAATCTTGTTCCTAGGACTGCGTCTATTTTGAAAGCTCCTTATCGCATGGAACCTCTGGAATTAAAAGAATCGAAAGAACAATTTTAGGATCTTCTCGATAATGGATATATTCGACCGAGTGTATCAACTTGGGGAGCTCCAGTTTTATTTGTTCGAAAGAAAGATGGTTCTATGCGAATGTGTATTGATTATAGGCAATTGAATCGGGCTATTGTGAAAAATAAGTATCCACTTCCTTATATTGATGATTTATTTGAGCAGCTTCAGGGTACTTCTGTATACTCTAAGATTGATCTTCGTTCTGGTTATCATCAAGTACGATTTCGAGAAGAAAATGTTCCTAAAACTGATTTTCGTACTAGGTATGGCCACTATGAGTTCTTGGTTATGCCTTTCGGTCTCACTAATGCTTCTGCTGTATTTATGGATCTAAAGAATCGTGTATTTCGATATTTTCTTGATCAATTCGTTATTGTATTTATTTATGATATTCTTGTATATTCAAAATCGAAAAAGGAGCATGCTGAACATTTGAGAATAGTATTTCGAACTCTTCACAATAATCATTTATATGCTAAATTGTGCAAATGTGAATTATTGATGGACAAAGTGGTATTTTTGGGCCACATCATTTAGAGACATGATCCTGCTTAGGTTGAAGCTGTATTGAATTTGTCGAGACCTACAAATGTCCCTGAGATCCGCAGCTTCATGGGTTTAGCTGGTTAGTATCTTCGTTTTATTGAAGGGTTTTCGAAAATAGCTAAACCTATTACGCAACTGACATATAAAATAGATAAACCTATTAAGCAACTGACATAGAAGAATCAGAGATTCATTTAGTCAGATGAATGTGAATCTAGTTTTCTTGAATTGGAGACGAGATTGACCACAACAGCTGTGCTTACTAATTTCTTAGGTACCGGAGGATTTGTAATGTGTACAGATGCATCTGGTAAAGGTTTGGGCTGTACTTTGATGAAACATGGCAAGGTAGTTGCTTATGCGTCTTGTCAATTAAAATCTCATGAAACTCATTACCAAGTTCATGATCTTGAATTGGCCGCCATTGTGTTTTCTTTGAAGATTTGGCGTCATTATTTGTACGAAGAAAATTTTGTTATCTATTCAGATCATAAGAGTCTGAAATGTCTCTTTTCTCAATCTGATTCGAATGTGAGGCAACGCAAGTTGATGGATCTCCTGAAGAACTTTGATTGTGAGATTCAGTATCACCCTGGATCGGGGAACATTACTACGGATGCCCTTAGTCGTAAAGTTCATGACTCTGTTTTAGCCTCCGTTAATGTCGCCAAAGTACACGAGGATATATGTACTTCTGGCTGGACTTTTCACTCAAATTGGAATTCTGTCACTATTTCATCATTGCAAATTGAGCCTAACCTGATATCTAAAATACGAAAGGCCCAACGAAGTGATGTTCAGATTCAAAAGTCTAAAGAAATTTTATCTGCAGCACATCCTTCTGAATTTCAGATTTCTTCTGATGGTTCTTGACAAATTAATGGTCGGTTGGTAGTCTCTGATGATTCTGATTTGAAATATGCCCTTCTTCGTGAAGCACATTGTATCAAATACAATATTCACCCTAGAGGCCGAAAAATGTATTTAACATTGAGACCTCAATTCTGGTGGAGATGTATGAAGAAAGACATTGCTGAATTTATTTCGAAATGCCTTGTCTGCCAACAAGTGAAAGCCGAGAGAATGAAACCGAAGGGTTAGTCCATAGTCTTGAAATCCCAAAATGGAGTTGGGAACATATTGCTATGGACTTTGTGACTCATTTACCTCGTTCGCCCAAAGGCTGCGATGATATTTGGGTTATTATTGACCGGATTTCAAATATGCACATTTTTTTCCATATGAGCGGACTTATCCTTATAAGAGAATGACCCTTTTATACATCGAGAATATTGTGAGACTGCACGGTGTACAAGTCTCGATTGTATCTGATCTTGATCCTAAATTTGCCTCTAAATTCTTGGGTAGTTTCCAAGAAGCTATGGGTACGCGTTTGGCTATGAGTACTGCTTATCATCCTCAGACTGATGGCCAGACTAAGCGTACGTTCCAAACTTTAGAAGATATTTTACGTGCTGTTGTAATGGATTTCAGCTTTATCGGTTGGCATTTCCATCAGCTTTATCTACCATTCACAATGTATTGCATGTTTCTATATTGATAAAGTATGAACCAGATCCATCATATATGCTTCGACCTGATGAGGTTGAGCTTGATCATTCACCTTCATATATTAAACAACCTGTTTTCATTATAGATCGGAAGGAGAAAATATTGCATAACAAATCGTTTCCCCCAATTCGAGTACAATGGACACGACATGGTGTGGAAGAGTCAACGTGGGAATTGGAAAGCAAGATGCGAGAATCATATCCGCACTTATTTGATTCGATTACACCTATTCCATTGTATTCAATGTATAATGATCCTTTTACTGATTTTAGTTTTGATATGTATTATAACTAGTGACATAGTATATGTTTACCGAGGTTATATATGTAAATATGAACACTTAAGATTTCGAGTACGAAATCTTTTATGTGGGGAAGAAATGTAAGAACCGTGTATCATATTAATTTAAATCATACTTTGATATTCGGTAATTCATGAGATTTTCATGTTGTTAGAGAAAATATGTTTTGTTAA
Organism: Primulina tabacum; assembly: GCF_025594145.1. Classification (NCBI taxonomy): domain Eukaryota; kingdom Viridiplantae; phylum Streptophyta; class Magnoliopsida; order Lamiales; family Gesneriaceae; genus Primulina; species Primulina tabacum. Next base: position 16,515,737 of record NC_134558.1, read on the forward strand.
TGAATGATTGTAGTAGTAATTGAATTGTATTTGAAGAAAATGCTAAACCGCAATAGAGAAGTGACATATGTGACGGTTTTGAGAATAGGGGAATTTCTTATACCGTGCAAAACCTGAAAAAAGTTTATCGCTCATCAACCATTTATTTTCATTTAAATTTGCTTAGAACACTGTTTGTAAATCATCGTTTTTAGCCGCTATGAAACTAATTTTAGCTTCCAGACCATCAAATTAATTTCGTTGTGAACAGCTAGAGTTGTCCGACTTATATGTTATCTTTTTATTCAATGCATTAGCTTCATCAAGTGATTGCGAGAGTCTTTTAAACGCATCAACCATGTCATGTAGTGTCATGACAAGATCCTCTCAAGTAATTTCATCTCATTCAAAGTTAAATACAATCTCATCGACAGTTTTCGGCTCGAATTATGTGGTCTCTGGCTCGATATATGCCACGAGATATTGGATCTTCTCATTATCACTCTCACTGGTATATATCTCTAAACATGATCATTTTGAGTCTAAATCGACCCATTTGTTCTTTGTTTCCTCAACAAGTACTCTTTGATCTCTCTTTTCTTGAATGTTATTTTGTCATCTTTGTACCATCTCTTGTCGAATGGCTTCTTAGCAACAAGTACACTTTGGATCGTATTTATTTGTCCTATTGCAATCTGAAAATGAAATGGTCTTGCTTTCCGCAGTTAAAAAGAGCTTGATTATCATCAGCTTGTTTCATTTTACGATAATAATTGAATTTAGACTTATTTTTCTTCAAAAACTTTCCAATTTTTTTAACAAATAAAGGCATAGTCTCATTGATTACCTGGTTAGTAGATTTTTTTCTTGAAAATTCTTCATTGTGGGTTGGAATTCGGTTCGTGGTGGCTGAGATTTAGTTGGTCGTGGCCAAATTTTTTAACAAATAAAGGCATAGTCTCTTTGATTACCTGGTTAGTAGATATTCTGCTAGAAAATTCTTCATTGTGGGTTGGAATTGGGTTTGAGGTGGCTGAGCTTTGGTTGGTCGTGAAGTGGATATCTTTTCTTCTTTCCGGATTCCCAGCTCAAACTCCTAGGTTTTAAAGTCAATAAACATGTCCTGCAACTCGAATTTTTTGAGGTCCTTAGACTCTCTAACAAACATCGTCTTTATATTACATTCTTTGGAAGTGTTTACATAATCTTCAAGGAAAGGTCATGGTTAGAGTTTTTTTTACCAACAAAAGTTTGCTCAATAATGGTTCTACTAAATCGTTCATAAAACTCATTAAGAGTCTCGACAAGCTTCATCTTGGAATTATTGAACACTTGGATTGCAACGCTCATCTTGTTGCTTAATAATGACACGTGACATTAAAGATTTAGTTCGAATCTTCTGAACTAGTCTAGATGCAGCCTATAAAAAAAAGATGATTTTATTTGTTTGCTACACAGTTTTCTCTCAGCTTCTTTCTCTCAAGTTCTAGCTATGTACCTTAGGTTTTTAGCCATTTTCTAGGGCAGTTTAGTGTTGAGAAGCTTCAGAGCTAGTGTCAACTCGAGGAGTGGTCGGTGAACTGGGATATACAGAACAAAGCATCATCAGTGCAATGACAAATGATGCAGATATAATAGTTTTTAGTGATTTTGGATCTCCCATAGTAATTTCAGTATGTTGGTTTTGTCTAGGTTCAAACGAGTAGACATTCTGTCAAATTTTTTAGTTAGGTACGTGATGTATTGACTGAGATATTCAAGTGTAGTAGACACATTTATATGTTACATGATACCTGTTCTAATGCTTTTGCATTTTGAGCATGACATATCACGTTGGGAATGATATTGTAAGGTCTTGAAATTCGTACGACGTAATATAACTGCATGCAAATCTAGGGTATTATTAAAATGTCTAATTGAAATGAATTTTATTCATGGTTATGACATGATTTCATGATTATATCGCATGGTTTATTTGAATTGCATAATATAGGGTTTTTAGGAGTATTTCATACTCGAACCAGGAACAAAGACCGAATACAATTTGAAATTTTTTTTATTAAATAATTATTTTTAATTATTTAATATATAGTGTATTTATTATGAATTTTTGAAAATAGACATTTTTAAGATATTTTTACACGTTGAACCATATTTTAAACCGATAAATGATTTTTAAGCAAAATGGAGGACTTTTTGAAGGTTCGGTTATTATTTTTGAAAATATACCAAAACAAAATATTTTACGTGCGAATCATTGGGCCTAATGGGCTTGTTTTATTGGCTTTTGGGCCTAGACCTCAACACCTTAATATTTTAAACCTAGGCTCACTTTTCATTCATATTGTTACACTCACCACACACCTCAAACCCTAGCCCACAACCTCACCTCCCAGCAGCCACCAGTCCAGCAGTTAGGGTTGCCGGTTTTTGCAAGGATTTTGCATAGGAATGTCGCCTCGTAACTCCGGTGCTCGTCCCTTGCTTCGTCGATTCGAATTTTTGAGCTTTTATATACCAAGGCACGCCCTAAACCTTTGTTCTCTCATCGATCACATATTATTATGGATTTTGATTGTATTTGCATGATATATTTTAGATCTACTGATATTATATATGGTTTTTACATGAAATTATTTGAAAAACATGTATGTGGCTCACATTTTATTCACTTTTGAAGGGGCTGCAAGGTGTGATGTTGAGGCGTGATTTACAGCAGATGTTTATGTATCTTAAGTGCTGAGATTGAATATGGAGCATGTCTTGTAGGTAGCAGACTGAGTTTCATGGTTTTGGCTCGATTGGGGATAGATCGGATAGATTATGCACATTTGCGTGCATGGGGCTGATGGTCACGGGTAGTTCAGTCCAAGAAGTCCAGTGGTGGCCTAGAAGAGGTTGGTTCGAGTCTGGTCTTGACGGATCAGGCGTATAGTTGAGTTTTTCTTTGAAGTGGATTTGTGTTTTTTTCTCATATGGGGTGGTGCCGCAACACTTGATTTAATCCCTTGTAGTGCCGTAGCGCAGGTGCATGGCGCCTAGGCGCTTGACAAGCGCCATAGTGCTACACATTCAGCGCCTAGGCCCTAGTCAAGTACATGGGATTTTGAGATTTTAGTGGATGATAGGATCGATTAATGTATCAAGAGTGTTTAGAATGGGGGGTTGAATAAACACACACAATTAAAACTGATCTTTTCGAATTTTGAGTTCATTTTAGGTGACAAACTGATTCTCGGAATCTTACTGGTCAATGACAATCAGTTAAACTAAAGTAGTTGCGGAAAGTAACTGACTGACAGATAGAATACAAAACTGAAATAAAATACACAAGGATCGTTTCTTGATGTTCGGAGATTTCAATTACTCCTACGTCACCCCTTCTATCTCAAGGATAGGATTTCCACTAAAAGACTTTGATCGAATACAAGATTTGTACTGACCCACTTCAGTTTGGACTTTTCACTGCCAAAAGCTGAAACTCTTAGTATTACAAAATGTTCTCAGTGCGTAACTGATCTTAGGCACTATCGAATTTAACGATTATCACAAAGTGCTAGTGAGCTCAAATTGTAGCCTTGACTGCTACGAATAAACCAAGTAAGAGTGAGCTAGGATTTTGGCAGAGTAACAGCAAGCTTTTAATAGAGTGATCTTCTCTTTTTTATTCAGCTGTTCTTCTATCATATTTATAAGCTTCCCTTCCAACGGTAACTTGAAATATATTTGAATCTTTGTATCCGTTGATTGCCACTTCATTATTTCTTGGGCATTGTTTGCTTCATTTATTATAATGCGAAGTCTTAACTTCTTTAGCCGAAATGTGTTGTTCTAAGCTGTATTGATTGAAGTGCGGCGTTTCATATTCAGTTGCAGTCTTCTATGTCTCTTTGTTGGTTGAATGTTCTTTCCCGAGACATGTTCAGTTGAAGGATGCTTAGCTTAGAAGCATACGGCTGAATGTATCAACTGATCGGTTTCCAACTGATCAATTTTTTTTAGATCAGCTGATTTCAGTTGTTAAGTCCAGTTGCTGAATATAATCGCGCGTATCAGTTGGTTCATATTTTGTTAAACGCCGGAATTTAGTTTTCAACAATTTCCCCCTTTATGGTGTTTGAAAAAACTAAGTAAATAATAACTGAACGTCTGAACTCATTGTAGATAAAATAAGAGATTGATCAACTGAATAATGGACTACACGAATCTATAGAGATTTTTCTAAGATTTCTTTTGTTGTTCAAGAGATAGATTAACTGAATAATGGACTACACGAATTGTAGAGATTTTTCTTCAACGAGAAGATTTCTTTTGTTGTTCTAGAATCTCTTTGATCTCTTCCACCTTTTTGTCAAACAACTCCATCTTCAATGAGAATTTCCGAACATCTGTTGATAAAACATTGACAGTAGTGGATATGCTAGAGATAGCAGAGAGCATTGTGTTTTGCAACGAGACTATTTTTCTTGTTACAAGCGTCTCTAGATTTTTAACTCGTTTGCTGATAACGTCTTGAGTGATGGAGAGACTCTCAGCCAAACCTTTGTTCTTCTTAATTGCTTCCATTGATTGAAACAGAGAGTTTAAGGCTTCTTGAATTGCTTTCAGTTTCTCTGAGTTGAATGCCTCAGAATGTTCTAGCTTCAGAGAATGTTCTAATTGAGTATGCTGAATCTTGTACAGATCATTAATCACTCTATGTATATCATGCTGAATTTCCTGAATTTCTGCAAGAACAAAATCAAGATCTTTGGCGGAGTTAAGATTTGGCTGATCTGACGCTCCAGCCTTCTGTGAGATTTGATCAAAAACCACCATGATTCTTTCAGATATCATTGTTTCAGCAATATTCGGTTCTGGAACATCTGTTTCAGTTACTGCCATTTGGACCAGATGAGGTCAAGACTGATGTTGTTCAGCATTTGAGCATTCCTGCTAAATGTGAGAGTTTGCAGGATCTTCAGCTAGTGAGTCATGAATTGATGCTTCTGCTTGATAGTCATCTGAGATTCGAGCTGACTCTTTAGTTGGAGGATTGTCAGAAGTAGGAAACAGAGCCTCCAGATTCTCAGCAATTTGGTGATCCGGTGATTGAGCAAACATCATTCTTGGATCATTTGGTTCAGAAATGGCAGCCTTAACTGGCTCTTCAGTTAAGATGGTATTCTCTTCAGCAGCTTGATCAGCGGAGTGATCAACTGATAAAGGTTCATTAATAACAGATTCTGTCACCACTGCTTGAATAATTTCATCAATGTTGGCAAAATTCAACTCGGCTTCAGAGTACAGCTGATATTCCACAGCAGATGATTGTGGCACATCCTGAACTGTTTCTTCAGTTGTAACAATAGTTTGTTCTGAGGGTGGCTCTTTCTGCTGAGAGGAGGGTTCTTCTTCTTCTTCTTCAGAGGCTTCCTCAGGAAGAACTAACTCCTGATCCATTTCCCACACTTTTATCTGAGCTTGCAAGCTAGTAAGATCTGTATCTAGCTGAGTGATCATAGCTCGATCATTATAAGCAGTTGGATTGGTGGGAATGTAGTTTGCCTTCAATTTCTCAAGCAGTTGAGATAGCTTCTTAGCTCGAATTTGGTCAAAAAATAGGTTTTCCTTTCCAAAGCCTGAACAATTGTGGCAGTTTTGACCATCTTGAGGACAATTGCTTCCAGTTTGATAAACTTGTTCAGTTGGGATTTCTTTTTCAGCTGCTTAGCCAAAATCTGAGTTCTGTAAGCGGCTCAGGCATCATAGGATTGAAGTTTTGATGCTGCAAAATTATTAACTTGTTCCCAAACAAGGTCAATATGAGTTTGAATGGCATTAGATGGTCTTGGCTCTTCAACTAATCTGCCCTTGCCTTTTTCAGTACTGAGGATGTGTGGAATTTCCAATCCATTACGAGTAGTATCCACCAGTTCTATAATCTTTATACCTTTGGGTCTGGCAGGTGCTAGAACAGTATGACGATTGATATGGATTAGAGGAGCTTTGATCCTAACTGTTTCCTTTGTTGCACCAGCTGAGATTTCTGGTGGGATGATCTTCAGAGGAACAGCTTTGATAGGGTGTTGGGCATCCAAAGATTTCAGCCTTTCAGTAGGAATAGATTCTACTGTGGTTGGTAATTTTGTCCTTTGTGTTCGTGGTTTCTTGGAAACTTTTGGAGAGGGGGTCTTCTCGGAATCGGATTCACTGATAATTAGTTTTCTTTTAACTGTCTTCAGTTGAGCCAATGTCTTGGTCTGTTTAACTGATTTCGGACCAGCCTGTTGCGTTTCGATCTCCTTTTTGATCTTCACGAACTGATCAGGAGAGATATCTAATTTAGTCTTGGGTGGCAGAACATTCTTCCCATTGAAAATTTTTAATTTAGATAATCGCTCTGAATCATCAGCCACCAACCCTTTGACTTTCATCAAATAGCTCAGCGGCACTGCAAATCCTTTGGATTGCTTGGTGGAGGAAAACATATTCTTCAAGATACTGAAAATAAGTTGCTTCCAGTTGAATTTTCTTCTTGCCATAATAACCGTAATAGCTTAAAACTTTTCCAAAGTCAGGGCGGCATACGATCCTGCCTTAGCCAATAGCCCTTTGGCTACGATATCAGCCAGCAACTGAACCTCATGCTTCAGTTCCTTCTTAGGATCAGAAACTTTGATTTTCCGTCCATCAGCAGATAGTGCAGTTTGCATTTCTTCAATATCTGATGCTTTAACATCAGCAAGGTGTACCAGTCCATCAGAAGGTAATGAAAAGATTTCTCCGAAAGAATCTTCAGAAATGGTCACCAACTGACCATTAATAGCGGAAACGATGCTTCCATCAGAGTTGATATATCCATTTGAGTAGAGGTCCTGGAGTTCTTTTGGGTAAATCTCCTGCGAGTATTGCCCCAAGAATATCCTCAGCCTAGTTGATTCAAGCTTCAGAAATACATTTTTCACATTGACTTCTTCGACTGATAAAGCTGATTCAAAGTTGATAGCCATAGCATTCAATATATGAGCAGGGATCTGATTTGCCATTGTTGAGAGTAAGGAAACCTGAGATTTTGCGAAATTCGAGCTCTGAGTGTATGAGTTTGCTCTGAGAGATGATGTACGCGTAAGAAAGAAACTGAATTGAAGCGAGGAATTATTTATATGTATGTGACTGTTTAAATTCTGGACACGTGTCAGTCCATCAAAATTTTGAATAAAAACGTGTGCTGTAAGCGTGTGTACAATTTAAACGGTTCAAATGCTTCCACGTTTTTTAAAATAAGATTCATCATTAGATAGCAGATAGTCACGTCACTTGATTTGGAATATAATATGATTAATTAGTTAACTTATGTGAGAAGATTAGTGAAATACCCAACTGAACGATCAGTTGTAAGACGGTGTCCTTTCAGTTGAGAGTTTACTAACATTTGTCTTCTCAGTTAACCTCTTAAAAACTGATATTCCCCCTTAATTGGTGCATAGAATAATTAAAGTGACGATATAAAAATAAATTTAAAGGTAAAAAATATTACCGTTAGTTTCAGTCATATTGGTGAAAATATTCAAGACAAAATGAATGGCAGATACGAGTAGCTCGAGTGCTTCGCCGTTTGCTCTGGAGACCAGGAAGGCTGTTATAGAAGATGAAGTCTTCTATAAGAGTCTTCAGTACTGGGAAAAGTTGTAGAAACTTGAGTTCCTGTATAATACTGGAGAGGCTACCACTCCCGAACTGGTGACAGAGTTGAAAAGAGTGCGGGAGCACTTGAACATAGCTGTGTGGGTGGACATCTTTAAGGATGGTCATATCTATCAGCTAATGCTTCGAAAGGAACTGAAAATCCTTAAGCGCATAGCTGTTTCTCAGAGCTTTATCAAGACATCTACCGCACCTTTATCCTCTTGGTTGAAAATGTGGATAATTGTTGTAGAAGAAAAATATGATGATGTAATCCGTGCAAACGTTTATAGTTGAATGAATTATTTATATGAGCTTAATTTTGTTTTTCACTTTCCTGCAAATGATAAATTTCATCAGTTGTTATATATGAATTGCGAACTTAAACAGATGAAATGATGAAAGAGTAACTTATATAAGTTGACTATGAACTGAAATCAGTTAAGCATTAAGTAATAAATGACAAACTGATATCAGTTGATAATGAACAACTGTTAAATAAGAATCCTGGGTAAATGAGAAAAACGCTTCGGTTGAGTTGAGACTCTTTGGTTTCTTCAACATTCAATGTCATCTGTCTATAAATAAGACGAGGGAGATAAAATGCGAGACAATAACAGTTCAATATGTCGGATTCAATTAATTCTGATGCATGCAGCAGTACGCATATTCAAGTTACTGAACAATTAAGTCCTTATTTAGAAGAGTTGAAGAAAACGATGGAGGAATATGTCTTGACGAAAGTGATGTTGACATGGTTCAAAATTCATGATTTGCAAAGGATAAGTAGTAGTGGTGATGCTCCTTCTCGTGCTCAAGCAGCAACAGCAAGAAAATACATTGATCGTTTTGAAGTCAGGCATGTTACAGACCTGGTTGATGACAATGTTATGTTACAAGCAATACTATGGAAAGAATGGCATGTGATTGAGAAGATTTCTACAACTGAATCATTTTCTAGAATCAGAATTTATGAGTTGAATAATTGGATTATAGAATGGCAAGATTCAGTTGGTCCTAAGTTATCTTCTGTAAGATGGAATCGATTTTATTCTTAATAAAGTATCATTACAAATTTGTTGTTGTGTTCTTATTTTCAGCAAAGAATTTTATTTGTAAAACAGCATCAATAATAATTTTAAGACAAGTCAATTAAACCAAAAATATTGCGAAAGTGAGAAAACTTAGTCTCGGGTAATTGTTTGGTGAAGATGTCAGCTGCTTGTTGCTCAGTTGAAATATACTCCAGTCTAATGTTCTTCTTCAAAGCATGATCTCTAATGAAGTGGTGCCTGACATCTATATGCTTGGTCTTTGAGTGAAGAACTGGATTATAGGTGATGGCAATTGTGCACGTATTGTCACAAAATATGGGCGATTCATTTGTAATTACTCCATAATCTCTCAGTTGTTGCTAGATCCAGATCAGTTGTGCACAACAACTACCAGCAGCAAGGTATTCTGCTTCAGTTGTTGAGGTAGCTATGGATGTCTGCTTTTTGCTGAACCAAGACATCAGTCTGTCTCCTAGAAACTGACAAGATCCACTTGTACTTTTACGATCAAGCTTACATCCTGCATAATCTGCATCTGAATATCCAAATAAATTGAAAGTAGAGTCTTTAGAATACCATAACCCAACATTTTGTGTACCCTTAAGATATTTCAAAATTCTTTTAGCGGCTGAGAAATGTGATTGCTTAGGATTTGCTTGAAATCTAGCACACATACAGACAGCAAATACAATATAAGGACGACTGGCAGTTAAGTACAACAATGAACTTATTAAACCTCGATATAATGTCGCCTCAACTGATATTCCCCCTTGATCAGTGTCCAATTTTACTGATGAGCTCATGGGAGTATTTGCAGCTGAACATGATTCCATGCCAAATTTCTTCAGCAGCTCCTTTGTATATTAAGTTTGACTGATGAATATACCAGTCTCCAGTTGCTTCACTTGCAGTCCAAGAAAGAATGTCAGTTCACCCATCATGCTCATTTCAAACTTATCCTGCATTAGCTTAGCAAACTTTTCGCATAATTTGGGATTAGTTGACCCAAATATGATATCATCAACATAAATTTGAACTAATAAAATGTGATCATTCTTAGCAAATTTGAACAAGGTCTTATCAACTGATCCAACAGAAAAATCATGATCAGTTAGAAATTTTGAAAGAGTTTCGTACCAAGCTCTGGGAGCTTGTTTAAGACCATATAAGGCTTTTTTCAAATGATATACATGATCAGGAAAGTTGTGATTTACAAAACCTGGGGGTTGTTCAACATATACTTCCTCTTGTAATTGACCGTTCAGGAATGCACTCTTTACATCCATCTGATAGACCTTTAAGTTCTTGTGTGATGCATAAGCAAGAAAAATTCTGATTGCTTCCAGTCTTGCAACTGGAGCATACGTCTCATCATAGTCAATTCCTTCTTCTTGCCTATATCCTTGTGCCACTAATCTTGCTTTGTTGCTTCCAACTGAACCATCCTCGTTCAGTTTATTTCTGTATACCCATTTTGTACCTATAATAGTTTTTTAAATCGGTCTTGGAACTAAGTTCCAGACATTGTTATAAGTGAACTGATTTAGCTCTTCTTGCATTGCATTTACCCAGTTAGGATCAGCAAGAGTTTCATCAGTTTTCTTCGGTTCTAGTTTTGAAACAAAAGCTGAATAGATAAATAAATTTAGCATTTGATTGCGAGTTCTTACTGGATCAGATGGATTTCCTATTACCAGTTCAGGTTGATGTGATTTTTTCCATCTGTACTCAGTATTTGTTGTATCAGCAATTTCTTCAGTTGGTAACCGAACACAGTTTTCAGTCTCAGTTGGTGCTTCATCAACTGGTATTTGAATGTTATCATTATGCTCTCTCAACTGATCATTAGCAACGACTTCCTGCACATCTGATTGGTCCAGTACTTCTGGGTCAGGTGTTTGAATTATGTTTTGATTGCCACGACTTTGATTTGTGTCATCATCTTCCAAACTGATATCTGTAAATCGATCAACTAGCTCAACATGATCATCTGGCTTATCAGTTAGTTCAGTTTCATCGAAATCAACATGAGCAGATTCTTCAACATTTAGGGTTTTCTTGTTGAAGACTCTAAAAGCTATACTAACTGATGAGTATCCAAGAAATATTCCTTCTGCAGATTTAGCATCAAACGCTTTTAAATAATTTTTACCATTATCAAGAATAAAACATCTGCAGCTGAATATTTTTAAACAAGTAATTATACTTTTTCTTCCATGCCAGATCTCATATGGTGTTTTCATATGATTTTTATTAATAATTGATCTGTTCTGAGTGTAACACTCAGTGTTTAATGCCTCTGCCCAAAATCTTTGAGAAATACCAGAATCAGCAAGCATCGTTCTAGCAGCTTCTTTAATAGTCTGATTTCTCATCTCAGCTACACCATTTTGCTGAGGAGTTCTGGCTGCTGAGAGCTCATGCTTAATTCCAGCATTTTCTAGGAAATTTTAAAGAGTTTGATTGTTGAATTCAGTTCATCGATCAGATCTGATTCGATCAATTTCAACTGATTTTTCATTTAAAAGTCTTTTAAAGAGCTTTATTAGTTGCGAAGCAGTATGGTCTTTAGATTTGAGAAAAATAACCCAAGTAAATCTTGAAAAATCATCTACGACTACCAAGGTGTATTTCATTCCTCCTAAGCTCATGACTGGTATAGGACCAAAGAGATCCATGTGCAACAGTTCTAAGCATCGGGATGAAGATTTACAGCCCTTGTTTTTAAAAGAGGATCGTACTTTTTTACCATACTGACATGCTGAACAAAGTTTTTCTTTTGAAAAGTCTATTTTGGGCAAACCGGTTACAAGTTCATGTTTACTCAGATAGGCAATGGTTTTAAAGTTTAAATGATTTAGTCTCTTATGCCACAACAAGTTTTTAGACGATTTGGAAGCAATAAAACAAACTGGTGCATAAGTTTGATCATTCCAACTGACTTTATATGTGTTTCCACAACGTTTGCCAGTTAGTATGATTTCATTAGTTGAAGTTTTGACTGAACATGAGTTTTTGTCAAATTGTACTGAGAATCCACTGTCGCATAACTGACTGATGCTAATCAAGTTATACTTCAGGTTTTCTACTAATAGGACATCTTTAAAAGTAAAGTTACCATGGATATGCATACCCTTACCCACAGTTCTACCTTTGGAATTGTCCCCGAAACTGATGTTTGGACCACTGTATTTGATCAGTTGAGATAGCGCACTTGCATCTCCTGTCATATGTCGCGAACATCCACTGTCCAAATACCATATTGAGTTCTTGTTTGTACCTGTTACTTGCAATCACACACATAATATAACTTGGTACCCATATCTATTTGGGTTCTGAACTGATTAGTCCCTTAGGAACCCACACTTGGATTAGTCTAACAGACTTTCCAGTAGTTGTATTCCAAATGGTTTTTCTCGGCTTTTGTGTGCTTGGTGTGTAGTGTACAGATGATACAATATGTGTTTTAGCTTTATTCAACTGATTGTTCAGTCTATATCTCTTCTGAACTGGCTTGCAGTTATAGTAATTGAAATAGCTATTCGAATAGTTCTTGTGGAACTTCTTTGATGACTGACTTTGTGAATCAGTTGAGAATTTTTGACTATAACCAATCCCATATCTTCTAGCCTTGTTCATATTCTCAGGTAGGTTGCTCAATCAGTTTACTGGGCTCAATTTGTTCTTGTACCACTGTTGTTTTGACAAAGTGAATGTATTTCCCTTTGCCTGTTTTTAGCTTTGGTTGAGTATCATTTGGATACATTTCTCCTTGAGTGTTGAACCCTAAAAAAGTTTTATCATAAACTGATTTTTGTGAATTCTGCATCTCATTCAGTGCAGCAGATGACTTGTTCCAAGACTGAATGAGCTCAGTCTGTTTTGAGTTTTCAAGAATCAACTTCTGGATTAATGACTGATTTTTGTTTCTCGCTGCTTTTAACTCAGCAATTTCCCTTTTTACACTCAACCCATGTTAGAGTAGGTGCCCGTCGAGCCAAGTGTTGGCCGAGTGTTCACAATGAAACTCTATGTATAAAATGATCTTTATTTTAATAATATTTGAAATTATTATTTTGGCACATCTTTATCTGTATACCCATGCAAGTTGCATAGATAAAGCCATTGAATATACAAATAGTAGAAAGAGTCTGAGATGCTCATATGATGAGTATCATGAAACTCATATTTGAATATTGTATATTCTAAACAGTTCCTAGTCGATTCAGCCGCCGCTAAGAAGGATATAGGCCGCTCGAGTTCGAGACTAGTATCTGCGATGTGAGTACCATGTTTCATTGGTAGGGGACATTGTGATGTCCGATCATGCAGATAGGTGATCCTGGTAGAGTGCACTGAACAACCCTCCATAAAGGACTTTCCAAGTGGTTCTCACTTATCGAGTGGAAACGTCCTAGTTTATGGTTGTACACCATTAGTCCTTATGACCCGGGACAACATTGAGCGGAAACGTCCTAGTTTATGTGCTAGCATTAATTGATGGTGTATGATATGTGATATTATGCATGAAAGATGATCAAAAGCCCAAGCCCAATTTGCTAGGTGTATGCTAGGATATTTTGTGTTGAATGATTGTAATAATTATCAATTTATAAAGTGGGCTTGGTTTATGGCCCGTTCCCACCCCCATGAGATGTATCCCTATTTGCCATGAATATTTATTTGTAAATATTAGTATAGTGGATGATCAAGATTGGAAGATGGTGGACATGATGATTATGAATATCGAAGACATGTAAATATTGAAAGCTAATGTAATAGTTGCATTTGCATCCCATGCATTTCCCTAGGATTGGACCTAGGCCCGTGTTTAGCTCACACGGGCCATTAGTATTGGGGCGATTGATCATCCTTGTTTTGTTTACTTGTTTATAATATATGCATGATATGTTATAAATAATGAGTATGTGCGTTATTATTATGATAATAACAAAGTTGCATGAATCCGGCAAACATAGGATCAAACATGGCGAGCTTTTAAATAAAATTAATGATGAGACCTTTCAAAATTAAAAAAACCCTCATTTTGAATAAGATTCAAAATTAATATCAAGCCCGAAAAGGGGAATTATAAATTTGTTTATAATTTCCATGTCTTCCATGGACAATGGGTGCATGATGAACGCTATCCGTGCTCGGGGCTCGGCTCATATTATTGGGGGGGCCCTGGGTGCCGGAAAGCTGTGACATCTATTGACATGGTGATGTGAACTACGTGGAACTCCCATGATTTCGGCTCATATTATTGAGGGAACTCATGGCGACCGTCCATTAAGGTTCAACATCGATGGGTAAGGCTTGACACGTGATGATGAACGACGTCATATTATTAGGGTCCTTATCAAACGTGAGACAAAAGTTTACGTAAAGGCTTGCATGGTGATGCAATTGGTAACTACCTTTTAGGTATTATGATTGGCTGATTTTATTCGGGATCATAATTCGCTAATTGGACCTTACGTACCTACTGAGAAAAGGAGTTTCCCGTTTTGACTAGAGGGTAGTGAAAATGTAAAAATAGTGGGAGCGAAAATTTATAAAGTAAAAGTCCATACTTTATATCTTACTAAATATTTTAAAATAGTCATTAACATTTATCTGTTTACTTTTCAGTACAATTTATTGACAATGTCTTCGATTCGCAATCCGCTATCTACAATACTCGACAAACACGTATTAACCGGACCTAATTACCTCACTTGGCTAAGAAACTTGAAAATCGTCTTGAATTCGGAAAGGATAGCATATACACTGACTAAGTCGCGCCCTGTTGAGGCTTCGACTGACTGCACTCCTGAGGAATTGCAGACTTACAAGGAATGGTGTGACCATGACTTGAAAGCCAGGTGTTATATGCAGGCTTCTATGAATGATGAGCTGCAGAGGCGTTTTGAGGATGCAAAGAGTGCTGCTGACATTCATTTGCATCTCAAGGAGCTCTTTGGTGAGCAAACACGGCCTCTTAGGCATGCTACCGTCAAGGAGCTGATCACTTTGCGCATGCGAGATGGGACCTCGGTCCATGAGCATGGCCTGAAGTTGATTGGGCTAGTGGACAAGCTCGTTGGCATGGATCTGATGTTGCCTTCAGAGTTGACCACCGACGTGTTGCTCTTATCACTGCCTAGCTCATTTGATCCTTTTGTGGTGAATTTCAACATGAACAAGCTAGAGCCGACCCTTAAGGAGTTGGTTGACATGCTTGTTACGTTTGAATTCACCATCAGGAAAGAGAAGTTGGTTCTTTATGTGGTTTCTTCATCTGGTACGAAGATTGATCCACATGGGAAGGGAAAGAAGCGTTCTTTCCAACGTCACAAGAAGAACGTGCTCTTGTTGAGGCAACCTCCGAATCCCGTCGTGGCAGCCACACCAGTTAAGGCTAACAAGACTAGTGATGTTTGTCATCAGTGCAAGAAGCCTGGACATTAGAGGCGTAATTACAAAGAATATCTTGCTCAGAAAAGTTCTGAAAATGGTATGTTCTACATTGAAGTAAACATTTCAATTAACTCTACTTCTTGGGTATTGGATACCGGTTGTGGCTCACATCTCTGTAATGAGTTACAGGTGATGGGAAAAAGTAGAAGGCTTACAGAAGGTGAGACCTTCTTAAGGATGGGCAATGGAGCAAGAGTTGCTGCCAAGACCGTGGGAGATGTTTACTTATTGTTGAATAATAATTTTAAGTTAATTTTTAAGAGATGTTTTGTTTGTACCTGATTTAATGAAAAAACATTGTTTCCATTTCTATGTTGATAAAGATGGATATTCTTGTTTTTTTAGCAAATGTGTTTGCAATATTTACAAGAATGAATGTTTAATTGGTACTGGTGAACTTGAAAACGATCTCTATAACTTAAAATTGAAAGATATTCCACTAAATGTCCATTCAAAGGCAGAAACCATATGAGGTATGGATGGGTAAGCCTCCCAAATATTCATATCATAGAATATGGGGGTGCCCTGCTTATGTGAAGCAGGTAGTGGGAGATAAATTGGATAGTCGATCCATTTTATGTTACTTTGTGGGATATCCAAAGAATTCGGTTGGATACTACTTCTATCATCCCCAAGAAACAAAAGTGTTTGTTTATAGGAATGCAACCTTTTTGGAAAGGGAATTTCTATTGGATAGAAAAGGGGAGATGATAGAACTCGAAGAGGTTCAAGAGACACCCACAATTATAGAACCAACACCCGAAAAGCCAAGAGAGGAGATACAAGCTCCTAGAAGATCCGAGAGAGTCTCGAGACCACCTATGAGGTATGGTCTGCTTCTTGAAGAGGGCCATGATGAGCCTATCCATGGATGTGATCCAAGGACCTTCAAGGAAGCATTATCTGATGCCGATTCATCCAAGTGGCTTGAAGCAATGGAATTTAAGATGAATTCTATGTATTCGAACCAAGTGTGGAATCTCGTGGATCCACCTGAGGGAATTGTTCCCATAGGGTGTAAATGGATTTACAAGAGTAAACTTGGGGCGGATGAGAAGGTATTGACCTTCAAGGCGCGATTGGTGGCAAAAGGATATACTCAAAGACAAGGAGTTGACTTTGAGGAAACCTTTTCTCCAGGTTCAATGTTCAAGTCCATAAGGATATTGCTAGCCGTAGCTGCATGAAATGACTATTAGATATGGCAGATGGATGTCAAGACAGTCTTTCCTAATGGGGATATTAAGGAAGAGATTTACATGTCTCAACCTGAAGGGTTTACATCTGTCGGAAGTGAGCATATGGTATGCAAACTTCAGAGATCTATTTATGGTCTAAAGCAGGTATCTAGGAGTTGGAACCTTAGATTCGATAGTACAATCAAAGAGTTTGGTTTTACTAAGAATCCTGAGGAACCCTGTGTGTATGAGAAGGTTAGTGGGAGTGCTGTGACATTCCTGGTGCTTTATGTTTATGACATTCTACTCATTGGTAATGATGTAGGAATGTTGCAATCAACTAAAATATGGTTAGCGAGTAAGTTCTCGATGCAGGACTTGGGTGAAGCATCTTTTGTATTGAGAATACAGATCTATAGAGATAGCTCGAGAATATTGCTTGGTCTCACCCAGACCACATACATTGATACCATCGTGAAGCGTTCTCGATGGATGAGTCCAAGAGAGGACATCTACCAATGTGTCATGGCGTGTCCCTATCCAAGTCTATGTCTCCCAAGACAGATAGCGGCGATGACAAGTATTCCTTATGCATCTGCGATTGGTAGCATCATGTATGGGATGATATCTACACGTCCTGACGTGGCTTTTGCACTAAGTGTAGTGAGTAGATATCAATCGAACCCTGGTCTTCCACACTGAAAAGCTGTGAAAGAAATCCTCAAGTATTTGAGAAGGACCAATAAGTTGTTCTTGGTCTAAGGGGATGGAGAACTAAAATTTGAAGGCTATACCGACTCTAGCTTCCAAAGCGATATCGATGACTTGAAGTCAACCTCTGGGTTTGTATTCATGCTCAATGGTGCTGCTGTCTCTTGGAAGGGTTCCATGCAAGACGGTACTACGGATTCCAGCACAGAGGCCGAATACATTGCTGCATCAGATGCAGAAAAAGGAAGCTGTTTGGAAAAGGAATTTCGTCCAAGAGTTGGGCGTCATTCTAAATAGAGTTGCTCATGTCCCGGTGTTGTGTGACAACACAGGAGCTATAGCTTAAGCAAAGGAGCCAAGGTCTCATCAGAAGTCCAAACATGTATTGAGAAAGTACCACATCCTCCGAGAGCTTGTGGAAAGAGGAGAAGTCTCGATTGACAAAGTCGGCTCCGCAGATAATGTTGCTGATCTACTAACTAAGCCTTTACCTGGACCATTATTCGAGAAGCATCGCGAATCGATGGGTTTGAAGCATATGGGTAGTTGGCTCTAGTGCAAGTGGGAGATTGTTAGAGTAGGTGCCCGTCAAGCCAAGTGTTGGCCGAGTGTTCACAATGAAACTCTATGTATAAACGATCTTTATTTTAATAATATTTGAAATTATTATTTTGGCACATCTTTATCTGTATACCCATACAAGTTGCATAGATAAAGTCTTTGAATATACAAATAGTAGAAAGAATATGAGATGCTCATATGATGAGTATCATGAAACTCATATTTGGAATACTATATATTCTAAAAAGTTCCTAGTCGATTCAGCCGCCGCTAAGAAGGATATAGGCCGCTCGAGTTCGAGACTAGTATATGCGATGTGAGTACCATGTTTCATTGGTAGGGGACATTGTGATGTCCGATCATGCAGATAGGTGCTCCTGGTAGAGTGCACTGAACAACCATACATAAAGGACTTTCCAAGTGGTTCTCACTTATCGAGTGGAAACGTCCTAGTTTATGGTTGTACACCATTAGTCCTTATGACCCAGGACAACATTGAGACTCTATGTGCTAGCATTACACTTTGACTTGTTTACCGACTCTCATGGGGTCATCAGGTGGCAAGGTTGGGTTTTTTGTCGAAACATATAGGAGTCGATGCATTGTAGTCGGGGATTGACCGCTTACCTTCGGGTATGGATATCCTATGTGTATGTAGTATGAAATCTCTGATCAGAGTATGGTGGTAATTATGAAAGGGGTTTCATAGATTACACCATCGATGCAACTACAACATGACACATAGTATCGATTCATTGACAACTCTCGATATACCAATGGTTGTCGAATCTATCGGGATATATGAGTTGAAGGGATCGTACTGTACGCTAACCATAATTGAATGGTTCTTGCAGGCACTATCATTTGATACCTAGGGAATCATGTAAGCGATGCTGCTAGGCGTTTAACATGATTGGTTGGGTACTATCAGACTTGAGTTCTGACATACTTGTTATCAAGGAGTTGATAAGTAAGAATGGAGCAATTGGGGTATGCTCATATAAGGACATGTTTAGTCCAAATCACATGGAGATGTGAACCCACGGCTAGTTGTATCAATGAACCATTGAGGACAACACAAGTACTAGCTTTCTAGATCCCTTGAGAATTAAAAATAGTTCAATGTGTTGAACGGCTTATAAATGAGTTTATAAGCGTAAGGAAAAATAGAAGTATGACTTCTATGAGAGAAATGTAACTTTTAATTTATGAATGTGTTCCTAAAATTAAAAGTTGGCCAAGTAAATAATGTATTTGAAAATTGTGATTTTTATAAACATTATTATGGACTAAATTAAATTAATTCAAGTGTTGAATTAATTTAACACTAGTGGGCCTAGTAGAGTCCAAATAATTAAATTAATTCAAGTGCTGAATTAATTAAATAACATTGGGCCTTGTAGAGCCCAATTGAAAATAATTATTTGACTAGTGGACTTGAGTAAAATCAAGTAAGGTTTAATTGGGCTCAAATATGTTTGAGACAATTAAATTAAAAAGTCCATGGGCCCTTTGTAAATGTTACAATCCCAACAGGTTTTGCATGCTTGGGATGTGAAGAGTTGGGGAATACTTTTGATTAAAAAATTGGCATGACATGCAACTTTTGCTTTTAGCTTTTTGCAACCCCAAGACAAGTCATCCTTCTCCTTATTCTTGCAAGCAATGGCTGAAATTTTGTGTGCCTTTTCCCTCAATTTTTCTCTCTTTGGTTCTTGAATTGTTGAGGAAATCCTACACTTATCTTTGAAAAATCCTCTTATTTTTCTAGTGCAAAATAAGAGGGGTTCTAGCTAGTTGGTGGTGGGCCTAATTTTGGAGCAAGGAGAGCTTGAAGATTGTCTTGCCTTTGAAGAGCCAAGTTGTTTACAACTTGGTTGGAGCCATCATCAACCTCAAGAGGTTGATAGGTATATTTCATAACACCCTATCAATGTCATAGTTTGTGTTTTGTATATGTTACACACTAGTACATGAGGTGTTCAAGAAATTTTTCCTTAAATTTTGTGTTAGAAAATATCATTTTCGAAAATTTTGTTGCTTCCGTTGCGCATTTGAACACCTAAAATCGATCCCTTTCAACCCATCAACTGATTCATCAGTTTTGGTTTTATTGTCTGTGGGATCAGTTTGCTTTGCTTTGCTTTTTTCAAATGATGATGCAAACTTTTGATACTCATTTACCATGTCATGTAGTGTTAGAATGAGTTCTTCTCGTGTGAAATCAGTTGAGCTGAAATCAAATACATGTTGGCTAGATGATTCTTCTTCTGCATCATTAGCCATCAAGCACTTGACTTCTTCATCATCACTAGAGCTGCATGAGCTTTCTGGTTCGGACTCCTCACTGTCAGTTTCTATCCATTTAGATTTGTTTTCTTCAGCTAAGAGTACCTCATGTTTCTTTCTGAAGGACTTCTTATCTTCCTTGGGTCTTCTTTTGTGCTCATATGATTTTTTTCTTCTATCAGTTGAGCCTTGACTGTCCTTCTTGGGTTTAGGACAATCAGCAATAAAGTTACCTGATTTGCCACAGTTGTAGCAGGCATTTGATTCATCTTTGGAGCTGTTTCTTTGGTATGGCTTCTGGAAGTTTCCTTGATTCTTTCTCATGAACCTTCCAAATTTTTTGATGAACAATGACATAGCATCACCGCTCAACTGATCAGCAGATTTCTCGACTGAAATGATTGGTTCTGTTCTGACAGTAGCTAGAGCAGTTGTGGCGGCAGGGGTAGATGGTTCTCCTTCTCTAGTCTGCAACTCAAATTCATAAGCCTTTAAATCAGCAAACAGATCATAAAGTTCAATCTGGTTCAGATCTTTGGACTTCCTCATTGCCATGGTCTTGACATCTCATTCCTTGGGAAGACCTCTCATTACCTTCAGTGCAATCTCTTTGTTGGTATACACTTTTCCAAGTGCATTTAACTCATTGATGATACTGCTTACTCTTTCATCATACTCGTTCATTGATTCTCCTGCTTTCATTTTGATGTTATCAAACTTTTGAACAGCAACAGAAAGTTTATTTTCTTTGGTTTGATCATTTCCTTCACACAGCTGGATCAGCTTTCCCAAATTTCTTTGGCTGTCTTACCCATCTTTATTTTGCTGAAGGTTACTTTGTCCAGCGTTTTGTACAGAATGTCTTTAGCCACATTATCAAGATTTGCTTTTCTTTTATCTTCAGTTGTCCATTCATCTCTGCGCTTTTCTATTCTTTGTGGTGCCCCTTCTGTTATGGCAACTGCTATATTTGGTTTTAGAATCTTCATGGGTCCATCAGTTATGACATACCACATGTCATCATCTTGTGCAGCTAAATGAACCTGCATTCTGATTTTCCAATCATCAAATTCTTCTCTGGAGAACATAGGAATTTTGTTGAATGAAGTCATGCTAGCAAGTTTATAGATCAAAAGTATTCAAGAACAAGATTCAACCGCTCTGATACCACTTGATAGGATCGATTAACATATTAAAAGTGTTTAGAAGGGGGGGTTGAATAAACACTAACAATTAAAACTGATCTTTTCGAATTTTGAGTTCAGTTTGGTGACAAACTGATTCTCGGAATCTTGCTGGTCAATGACAATCAATTAAACTAAAGTAGTTGCGGAAAGTAACTGACTGACAGATAGAATACAAAACTAAAATAAATTACACAAGGATTGTTTCTGGATGTTCGAAGATTTCAATTACTCCTACCGCACCCCTTCTATCTCAAGGATATGATTTCCACTAAAAGACTTTGATCGAATACAAGAGTTGTACTGACCCACTTCAGTTTGGACTTATCACTGCCAAAAGCTGAAACTCTTAGTATTACAAAATGTTCTCAGTGCGTAACTGATCTTAGCACTATCGAATTTAACGATTATTACAAAGTGCTAGTGAGCTCAAATTGTAGCTTTGACTGCTACGAATAAACCAAGTAAGAGTGAGCTAGGATTTTGGCAGAGTAACAGCAAGCTTTTAATAGAGAAATCTTCTCTTTTTTATTCAGCTGTTCTTCTGTCATATTTATAAGCTTCCCTTCCAACGGTAACTTGAGATATATTTGAATCTTTGTATCCGTTGATTGCCACTTCATTATTTCTTGGGCATTGTTTGCTTCATTTATTATAATGCGGCGTCTTAACTTCTTTAGCTGAAATGCGTTGTTCTAAGCTGTATTGATTGAAGTGCGGCGTTTCATATTCAGTTGCAGTCTTCTATGTCTCTTTATTGGTTGAATGTTCTTTCCCGAGACATGTTCAGTTGAAGGATGCTTAGCTTAGAAGCATACGGCTGAATGTATCAACTGAACGGTTTCCAACTGATCAGTTTTCTTTAGATCAGCTGATTTCAGTTGTTAAGTCCAGTTGCTGAATTGCGTGTATCAGTTGGTTCATATTTTGTCAAACGCCGGAATTTAGTTTCCAACAGTGGACATGGCTCATTTTCGTTGCTCCAGTAGGTTATGTCGACATGTGTGAGGTTATAGATGGTTTAGGTTGAGTCATACAGGGTTTGGTTAGGAGTCGTTGAACTATCGTTACAGTTCCATTAAGTTTCAGGTTAAAACCGAGACTTCGGTCCAAGTTTAAAAGGAACAATAGAATTTAACACATGGGCTCGAGTTTACGTCTAAGAAATGATGAAAAAAAAGTCTTTAAGGTGTTTGTTAAGTTTGGATGGAAAATGGTCAAATTAGGGTTTCAGGGGCAACTTTTCATTTTGCACCCAAGTTAGGTTAGCTGTCCTGGCAGTGCCCTGACAACTGATAAAGCATATTTAAAATGTATATGTTGATTATTAATATTTATTTTTATGTTAATGCTGGAAAACATGTTGCATGATTGGTTTTAAGGAAATATATGTATATGCATGAATTTTTCAAGTGATGAATACGATGACATCTTCTAGAAGGAGGTGTGTTGGTTGTTACAAATACGAACACAAACATGTAATGACAATGCTCAGTTGTCGAGTGAAATCGTCGTTGATGTCCCCGCCACCGCGTACCACAGTTATACATAGATGAATCCATCGACCTAGAGCTGATACGAAAGTCAAAACTAATTATCTGAATTCAATAATGGAAATGAATACGTATATGATGTTACAATATTACTCGATTTGATATGAATATTTTTATGTTTATGTTGATGCTTTTGAAGATCATGAAAGTTACTTCGTTTACAATAATTTTCACTGTTGCATGTTATGTATATGTACTTATTATAACGGTTCATATGTGTTGAGTCTTTAAACTCACTAGGTATTATTGATGCAGGTGATCATGTTGATGAGGAGACTGGAGGAGCTGAAGACTGAGTATGCGGAGTTGGGGGTGCATGCGTAAATCTTATAACCTTGCATTTCTTCCACACATTATAATTTTTGAGTCATGGGCCAAAACATTATTTTTTTAATGTTTATGAATTTGTATTACGTTGTCATTTGACAGACTGTTGGGCGCAATAATTGTCCCTGCTCGGTAAATCAATCGAACCGTGGTGCTTGAGCTACTGTTAAGTTTAAAAGATTTGAATTGCACAATTACCAGCAGCTATAGATTTTTGTAAAACGGCAAATGCTTGATCATACAATTGATATCAGAGACAAGGTCATGGGTTTGATTCTCATTTACCACAAATCTTGCTGGAAAAATTTTGCAGGTCGCAAATCGAAAACCCTAGCCACCCTTTACTCTTATCATTGATCCTAGCCTTTAGCCAATGGTACCAGCCACTAACCAACCTCACCTAGACAATCCTAGGACCCCTCTGGACCTGCTGAACCCACGGCCACGGCTATGCAAGTAGTAGCTTTCCTATACTAGCTAGTCACCGAAGGATGCCCACCCGAGGCTAACTCCTAAAGGCAAGGCCAGTAGGTTGTGGTCCTCCCCTTGCCTCGGTTGGACCCTCATGAATGGAGCATCAGCATGATTCAGCCACGGCCTGGTCGAGCTTGCCCTAACTTTACACCAAGACAACCCAAAACCCTAGCCACCTCAATTACATCCTCGACCTTCACCAAGAATCGAACGCACACACTAGTCTACAATCCTCGTGTTGCCTTAAACATAGCATGATCGCCCCTAAACAATCAAGAATCGGCACCCCCTTGCAACCATACAACAAAACGTGAGTATCATGCAACAATAAGCGAATTTCGTGTCAAACTTTTCACAAAAATGTGTACACAAGAAAGATCAAAGGAGGGACAAGCAAATACATATATTTCAGCATATTTATGTCATGGATGGGGATAAAACGAGATACAAGTGTGCCTTGATGTGTAGATGATTGAAAACTTGAAGGAATGCGCGTTGGGGAAGCACCAGAGAAGCGGAGATGTAGCTTGTTTGAAAGAAAATGGAGGAAAACCGATGGACTGGTGCCTGCTGCTGTTTCACATGAAATGCTGATGTTGTAGATGGGAGGGGAGGCGTCCACTTGAGTTAAATTTGGTTTAGGGTTGATTAGGGTGTAATTAAATAGAAAACAAACCAATAGTGAGCCCTTAATTATTTTTAAAAAAAGTTTAAAAAGTTCTTGAACCCACTAAGCTTAAAAATACACCCATCAAACCCAAACACACTCCCAAAAAGTAATTCATTTTGATATGTTTTGAAAATATTGCCCGAGCCCTCAAAAATTCATCTGAATCGTTAAAATTTGCGTGCTGATTAAAAATATGCTCTGGTGGATAAAAATATCCAACAAAGCTTATTTCTTGTAAAATACACTCAAAACATTTTATATTAATATATAAAATTTAAACATTTAATAAAAATAATTTTTCCTGATAATTCCCCGGTCTCCGTTCCTCGATCGAGCGCGAGATGCATCTAGAAACCCTAATGCGTAAACTTTTAAAATAATCGTGAAATGAATCCTATCATGCAATAATTATGCATTAAATATATAAAAATAAATAAACACGTCATTTAAATAAAATCATTAGATTGCATGCATTCAGGTTACGTAAATTAAATTTCTGGACCTTACAACTCTCCCCCTTAAATAAAATTCCGTCCTTGAAATTAAAACATAACGAATAACTCTGGGTAGCGACTCCTCATCTCGTTCTCCATCTCCCATGTGGCTTCCTCCTCGGAATGATTCAGCCACTTGACTTTGACCATGTGGATCACCTTGTTCCGGAGCCTCTTCTCCTGTCTGTCCAGTATCTGTGTGCGTTTCTCCTCAAATGACAGGTGCGGTGTCAGCTGTTGTGGCTCATAGTTCAGCACATGTGAAGGATTCTACATGTAATTCCCCAACATAGAGACGTGGAACACATTATGACTCCCACCAGATTCGGCCGTAAAGCAACTATGTATGCGAGTGTCCCAACTCTCTCTAGGATCTCGATTGGTCTGATGAATCTAGAGCTAAGCAGTCCCATCTTCATCACACCCTTAATCGGTGTGAGCTTCACAAAAATATGATTTCCTACTGTGAACTCGAGATCTCTACGCCTCTGATCTGCATAAATTTTCTGACGGCTCTAAGCGGTCCTCATCATGTCTCGAATCCTGACCACTAACTCTGTTGTCTACCACTAAATATCTGGACCTAACTATTCTCTCTCTCCAACCTCATCCCAATACACTGGCGACCTACACTTCTTCCTGTACAGTGCCTCGTATGAGGCCATACGATCAATGCCTGATAAATGTTGCTGCATGTGAACTCCACATGAGGTAACTTCGGATCCCACCTGCCCTGGAAGTCGATCATGCAAGCTCGGAGTAGGTCTTCCAGAATCTGATTCACCCTGTCTGACTGTTCGTCTGTCTGAGGATGCAAAGCAGTACTGAACAATAACTTAGTATCCAACGCCTAATGTAGACTCTTCCAGAACGCAGACGTGAACCTCGGATCCCTGTCTTACATGGTGGACACTGGAATCCCGTTCAGTCCGACTCTCTAACTGATGTACAACTATGCGTACTGAGTCATGGTGAACATCTTCCTGATCGGTAGGAAATGTGGAGACCCGGACGCTAACTCATTCTTCTCAATGTCATTAGGATTAAATGGATCAATTAAATAAACTAGGTCGCAAATTTTTTTTTAAATGTTGAACACCTTATAAACAAGTTTACAAATTTCTACAATAAGTTAGGTCTCATCTAATTCAAATTACAAGATCAAACTCAATATCTACGACATGATCAAAAGTACAAGTCTTGTACAAAAGATACTCATAACAAACTAATGTTTATCAACTACATGTCCTGTGTTGAACAACAGCTCTACTTCTAAGCCCGGATCACTACTCTAATCTCGATCTATCAAGCTCTTCTCGACCCTGATCATGTCCCACCTATTCTCATGTACACTTACAAACACAACAGCCGGATAACTCCGGTGAGAAACATATTTCCCAGTATAAACAATGTATACATGCATTTGATACAAGAATATACAAAAGCATATAACATTTGTAAAACAATATGCATCGTAGTCTACGAAAACATAAATCGATACAAAGCAATAAATCAAACTCTTGAACTCTTACTCTTTGACTCGACTCTTATCTAGGGATCTCGGTTTGAATAAGAATGTAATAATTCTCCCACATACTCTTTCCAGCTAGATGGTGGTACGTTCTTATTCCCAGACATTGGCCCTTTATATCGAATCTCTACAATAGGAGTCGATCTACTCCTAAGCACATCGATATAAACCAACGTCCAGTGACTTGACACCTCTGCCAAAGACTCAATACATGCTTTGCTATAACTCAATAAGCATATCAATCTCAAGAATTGCAATCACATCAGAGCAATAACAATATAGTATGTGGTTTTGGAAAACTCAAACTATCTCTTACTCGAGTTATCTCTCACAGGTTTAACATTGATTATATTATTCTTTTCGTAGTTCTTGGTTGATTCAAACCTCAATCTGGCTTTGATCGTTCTTCGAAGCCTACAATACCAAATCTGGAATGAAATTTCGAGAAGTACCATATCACATACAACTCAAGGCAATACTGGATATGATCAGAACTCAATCTAATTCTGTTTTGACAGCATAACAGCACAATCTCGATATACCCAGCAATACAAACAACAAAAGTCCAATCTCAACAACTCATAATCAATCACAATTTCAACTCATAATATCAAATCTGTACAATCTCATTCAACATAGGTTGAAAATTAATCACAATTGCATAAAATGTCCGTTATTCGATCCGGTTTTGATTGTAAGATTACCACAATCTCAGGAACACATAATATAACTCAAATTATGATTTCACCAACAATAAATTTTCGAACCATGCTGAAAAGTAAACGAACTCACATATTTTGAAGCCTTTGATGCGAGGAGCACGGAACTAAACTCGGATAAAAAATCAGACGGCCGGATCTTGCAAAATCACAATTCTAAGATTCAAGAAATAAGCTTAAGGAATCTTTCATGCCATAGGAGTCTCGTCTTCAGCTAAATCTTCTGAAGTAAAATGAAGGATTGTTTATATCCTTAACATGCATGGCAAGACATGTGTCTCATTTTCCTTCAGCATGTCTCGCACATATGCGCGTCCATCACCGGCGCATATGCGGGAGACTTACTGTCTCGGCGCCTAAAAATTCATCTGCTCGCGCATATGCGCGCCTCGTCTCCTTGCATATGCGCGAGACTCTCTGTCTCGGCACTTATGGAAGTCACCAGCTCGCGCATATGCGCACCTCGTCTCGCGCATATGCGCGAGACCTACTGTCTCAGCGCTTGTACATAAACTTGCTCGTGCATATGCGTGAGACTTACTGTCTCGGCATATAGCAGCTCGCGAATATGCGCGCCTCGTCTCCACGCATATGCGCGAGACGTTCTGGTCTCACACCTAACTCATGTCTTCTTCGAGCTTCCTCAGATCTTGGCCTTCCATAATCACATCAATTCATCAACTAATAACTTCGGATTAACGGGATAAAATCTCGGGCATTACAATTCTCCCCCTCTGATACATGATTTCGTCCCAGAATCGCAGGCAATCAAATCACATAAAATCAAAATATATAACAGAAACTGAATAAGAAAACTCACATCAGTGAAATAATTCTGGAAATTTATGTCTCATATCTGATTCAGCTTCCCAAGTAGCTTCTTCAATACTATGACGACTCCACTAAAATTTTACAAGCGGAATAGTCTTCGTTCTGAGCTGCTTTTCTTTACGATTTAGAATCTGGATCGGTTTTCCAAATAACTCAGAGTTTCATCATGTTTTGTCTCGTCTGGCTAAAGAACATGAGAAGCATCGGGAAGATATTTCCGCAGCATAGATACATGAAAGACATCATGTATTCCAGATAAAGAAGGCATAATGGCGATTCGATAGGCACGATTACCTATCTTTTCCATAATCTCATACGAACCGATATAACGTGGAGACAACTTTCCTCGTTTTAAAAATCTGACAACGCCTCTGAAAGAAAAAATCTTCAAAAATACTCTGTCTCTTTGCTCAAATTCTAACAGCCGACGTCGAATATTTGAATATTTGTCCTGTCTATCCTGAGCTGTCTTCATTCTATGCTGAATCAGTTTCACTTTCTCAGTCATATCTCGAATCATATCAGGTCCAAGTTCACGTACCTCAGATATCTCATCCCAATAAAGAGGGGATCTGCACTTCTTGCCGTACAACGCTTCAAACGGAGCCATCTCTACACTCGTCTGATAGCTGTTGTTGTAGGAGAATTCACAAAGTGGCAAAGAATCTTGTCAACTAGTGCCAAAATCTAGCGCTACAGCTCTAAGAATATCCTCCAATCTCTGGATAGTCCTCTCTGACTGTCCTTCTGTCTGAGGATGATATGTAGTACTCAAATGTAATTTCGTACCTAGAGCTTGTTGCAAACTATGCAAAAAGTGTGAAGTAAATCGAGGATAACGATCTGATACAATGGACTTTGGCACACCATGCAATCTGACCACTTCTCTGACATAAATCTCTGTCATCTGGTCATGTCTGTATCTCATTCTGTAAGGAATAAAACATGTTGATTTGGTCAATCTGTCAATAACGACCCAAATCGCATCACAACCTCGGGAGGATCGTGGTAGCTTCGTAACAAAATCCATGGAAATGTGATCTTATTTCCATTATGGAATATATAAGTTATGCAACAGACCTCCTGGTTTATTGCTTTCGGCTTTCACCTGTTGGCAATTCAAACATCTAGATACAAACTCTGCAATGTCTGATTTTATCTGTTTCCACCAAAACTGTTTCTTCAGATCATTGTACATTTTTCTGCCACCAGGATAAATACTAAAACGACTACAGTGTGCTTCTGTCAAAATTAGTTGTTTCAAGTCTGAAACATCTGGCACAACAAGACGATTATTCACATATAACACATCATCACGAACCTGATATTCTTATTGATGCCCTGATCTGACCATCATCATCGAGTTCTGAATATTCTGATCAATTTTCTGTGCTTCTTTAATTCGAAACATCAATTCTGGTTCAACTTGAATAGCATAGAGTCTCAAAGGTTGACAATCTGTCTCAAATACTAATCCAGAAAAATAGCAATCTTCAATCATATTCGAGACACCAATCGTCGTTAGGGATAAAGAACATACTTTTCGACTCAGTGCATCAGCTGCTGCATTTGATTTCCCCGGATAATATTTGATTTCCCGATCAAAATATTCAATAAATAAAGTCATCTACGTTGTCTCATATTCAGTTCTGACTGTGAAAATAGATATTTCAAACTCTTGTGATCAGAATAGATTTCAAATTTCTCACCATATAGGTAGTGTCGCAATATCTTCAATGCAAATACAATGGCAGCCAATTCAAGATCATGAATCGGATAGCGAGTCTCATGTGGTTTCAATTCTCTCGAGGCATATGCAATAAAATGTCCTTGCTGCATCAAAACACAACCTATTTCTCTGTGAGAAGCATCACAATAAACAACAAAATCACCAGTACCTGACAGGATAGTCAACACTGGAGCACTGGTTAATCTTTTCTTCAACTCTAGAAAGCTGGATTCACATGCTTCAGACCAAACAAAAGGGGCATTCTTCTGGGTCAGTTTAGTAATCGGCTTAGCAATACTAGAGAAATCTTTGATGAATCAACGATAGTAGCCTGCTAAACCCATAAAACTGCGTATCTCTGGCACTGATGTCGGTCTAGGCCAACTGATCACATCCTAAACTTTGATAGGATCAACAGAAATACCACCTCTAGATATAATGTGCCCCAAAAATATCACTTGTTTCAGCCAAAATTCACATTTCGATAATTTGGCATACAATTTCTCAGCCCTCAGAACATTCAGAACAATTCTCATATGCTCAGCATGATCAGTCAAATTTGTTGAATAAAACAGAATATCATCAATAAATATAATCACAAAGTCATCAAAATATTTCTGAAACATACGGTTCATCAAACCCATAAATACAGCTGGAGCATTCGTTAAACCAAACGGCATGACTATAAACTCATAGTGGCCATACCTGGTTCTAAAAGTTGTTTTCGATATATCAGAATCTCTGACTCTCAGCTGATGATATCCAAATCTCAAATTGATCTTGGAATAATCAGAAGAACCCTGCAACTGATCAAATAAATCATCAATACGAGGCAAAGGATATTTATTCTTTATCGTAGCCTTGTTTAGTTGTCGATAATCAATGCAGAGTCTCATTGAACTGTCTTTCTTTCTAACAAACAGTACTGGAGCACCCCAAGGAGAAACACTTGGTCTGATGTACCCCTTGGCTATTAAATCTTCTAGCTGCTCTTTCAATTCAATCGTTGCCATTCTGTATGCAGTTTTAGAAATAGGTACTGTACCTGGTATCAATTTGATGATGAAGTATATTTCTCGGATTGGAGGCAAACCCGGAATCTCATCTGGAAGGACGTCAGCAAACTCACATACCACTGGTAAGTCTGCCAATGACGGACTTGATTTCAGTACATCTACTGAATACACAAGGAATCCCTCTGCTCCTTGATGTAATAATCGAGTCATAGACAAAGCAGATATCAAAGGAATTCGAGCTCTGGAATCCATACTGTAAAATTTCCATTCATCAGCCATCTCAGGTCTGAATCTTGCAATTTTTTTGGAAATAATCTACGGTAGCTCTGTACTTGGTCAGCATATCAATACCGATAATGCATTCAAAATCAGACAAACCGAGTACAATACAATCTAACTCTATCTCATTACCATCATACTACAGCATACAATGTCTAACAGACTTTACTGATATAAGACCTCTGCCCAAAGGTGAAGAGACAGATACTACAGTAGATAATGATTCAACAGGCAAATCATGCATCAATGCAAATCGCTCAGAGATAAAAGTATGAAATGCACCCGTATCAATCAATACATAAGCCGAGTAACCACAAAGAGAACAGTTACCTGCAACAACATCATCAGGTGCTTCCTGGGCCTATTCCTCAGTCAATGCAGACACTCTGGCCTGATGTCTCGGAGGATGGCTAACAGTCTGGCTTCCTCCTGGCCTCTGCTCTGACTGGTTAGTAGGTGGCTGGAAAAGTGAAAAGGAGATGATCATCTATCAGCCTGAGCCACTGATCTAGATGATTCTGCTCCCTGGGATTGTTGAGAACCTCGCTGTGGACAGACTCTGGCAAAATGTCCCTGCTGTCCAAAGATATTGCAACTGCCGAACACTCCTTAGCATTGATCTGTTGGATGTCTTCCTCCACATTTTCTGCAATAGACCCTGTATAACCCTGGTTCTGTCGTGAACCACTGGAGCTAGATGAACTACTACCAGACTTCTTAAACTGTTTCCCTCGGGCTTTCAGATTATCTTTCTTTCCACTACTGTTACCACCACTATCTAATCTGGGAGGTGGTTGGTGGAACTGGGTGGAAGGTTGTTGCTGTTTCTGTGCTGGAGCAACATACGAAGCTCCTTTCTGTCTAATCAGGCTTGCTTCAGCTCATTTTGCTCTATTCAAGGCATCAGCAAAATTATTTGGTTGCCCTGCATTTACCAGTGTAAAAATATATGGATTCAATCCATTGATGAACTGGTCAGCCACGGCTTCATCATTCTCAACTACATGTGGAGCAAAACATAGCAAGGTAGAGAATTTGGCCACATATTCTTCAATGTTCAAATGACCCGATCTCAGATTGGCAAACTCTGCACCCTTGTCTTTTTTGTACGATAGTGAGAAGAATCTTTGATAGAACTCAACTTTAAAGATCTTCCAAGTAATAACTGTACCTCGATGCTCCAAGGCTCTCTTAGTCTTGAGCCACCAGCTTTTTGCAACCTCGTGTAATTGATGCCCAATCAGCCTAACTCTTCGCTCAATTGTATAATCAAGTGAATCAAACAGCATTTCAATATCATCAAGCCAACTCTCACAATCAAAATAATTATCAGTGCCCTTCAAATTTGGCAGTTTAAATGACTGGAATCTCTTCAGCAGTGTTTCCATGGGTGTCGCTGTAACATCCATTGGATTGTTTGAGGTACTACCCTGTTGTGGGATTCTTCGAGGAGTCATATCTGATTATCAAAAATGTTAGTAATCAAATATAAAAAATCTATCTCATTCCTCCTCTGATCAAGAATCGATTCTGATTCATTCTCTCATAATACACGTTTCCAATCAAATCAGATAATCAGGTAAACATGTACTTTCAAAAGCAGTAAAACATGCTAGCACCACAAAAGCAGGAAAGAAAACTCAATCTACCCCGCTCACTCGCTTCTATTCCAGTCTAAGGAACATACAGCTACGGCTCTGATACCAACCCCTGTGGGGACCCGGACGCTAACACATTCTTCTCAATGTCATTAGCATTAAATGGATCAATTAAATAAACTCGGTCGTAATTTTTTTTTTTAAATGTTGAACACCTTATAAAAATTTTTTTTTAAATGTTGAACACCTTATAAACAAGTGTACAAATTTCTACAATAAGTTAGGTCTCATCTCATTCAAATTACAAGATCAAACTCAATATCTACAACATGATCAAAAGTACAAGTCCTGTACAAAAGATAGTCATAACAAACTAATGTTTATCAACTACATGTCCTGTGTTGAACAACAGCTCTACTTCTAAGCCCGGATCACCACTCTAATCTCGATCTATCAAGCTCTTCTCGACCCTAATCATGTCCCACCTGTTGTCTTGCACACATACAAACCCAACAACAGCCGGATAACTCTGACGAAAAGCATATTTCCCAGTATAAAAATTATATACATGCATTTCATAAAAGAATATAACATTTGTATTTAATATGCATCGTAGTTTACGAAAGCATAAATCGATACAATGCAATAAATCAAACTCTTGAACTCTTAATCTTTGACTCGACTCTTATCTAAGGATCCCGGTTTGAATAAGAACGTAATAAGTCTCCCACCTACTCTTCCCAGCTAGATTGTGGTACGTTCTTATTCCCAGACATTGGCCCTCTATATCGAATCTCTACAATAGGAGTCGATCTACTCCTAAGCACATCGGCATAAACCAACGTCCAGTGACTTGGCACCTCTACCAAAGACTCAATACATGCTTTGCTATAACTCAATAGACTAAGCATATCAATCTCAAGAATTGCAATCACATCAAAGCAACAACAATATAGTATGTGGTTTTGGGAAACTCAAGCTATCTCTTACTCGAGTTATCTCTCCCGGTTTAACATTGATTTATACCTTTCATTTCATAGTTCTTGGTTGATTCAAACCTCAATCTGGCTTTGATCGTTCTTCGAAGCCTTCAATACCAAATCTGGAATGACATTTCGAGAAGTACCATATCACATCCAACTCAAGGCAATACTGGATATTATCAGAACTCAATCTAATTCTTGTTTGACGGCATAACAGCACAATCTCGGAACCATGCTGAAAAGTAAATAAACTCACATACTTTTGAAGCCTTTGACGCGAGGAGCACGGAACTAAACTCAGGATCGAAAATCAGACGGCCTGATCTTGCAAAATCACAATTCTAAAATTCAAGAAATAAGCTTGAGAAATCTTTCAAGCCATAGGAGGCTCGTCTTCTACTGAACCTTCTGAAGTGAAATGAAGGATTGTTTATATCCTTAACATGCATGGCAAGACATGTGTCTCATTTTCCTTCAGCATGTCTCGCGCATCCCCAGCACATATGCGCGAGACTTTCTTTCTCAGCGCATAACTATTCATCTGCTTGCGCATATGCGCGCCTCGTCTCCGCGCATATGCGCGAGACTCTCTGTCTCGGCACTTATGGAAGTCCCCAGCTTTTGCATATGCGCGCCTCGTCTCGTGCATATGCACGAGACCTACTATCTCAGCCCTTGTACATAAATCTTTCTCGCGCATATGCGCTCGCCGTCTCGCTCATATGCGCGAGACTTACTATCTCGGTATATAGCAGGTCGCGCATATGCACGCCTTGTCTCCGCGCATATGCGCGAGACCTTCTGGTCTCACACATAACTCATGTCTTCTTTGGGATTCCTCTGATCTTGGCCTTCCATAATCACATCAATTCATCAAATAATAACTTTGGATTAGCAGGATAAAATCTCGGGCATTACAGGAAATG
Source organism: Primulina tabacum (assembly GCF_025594145.1). Taxonomy (NCBI): domain Eukaryota; kingdom Viridiplantae; phylum Streptophyta; class Magnoliopsida; order Lamiales; family Gesneriaceae; genus Primulina; species Primulina tabacum. Next base: position 16,549,951 of record NC_134558.1, read on the forward strand.
AGCTGATTTAATGAGCCGATCAACAATCACTCAGAATATCTCGCTTCATGCCCGGCCACCAATAAATAATCTGAAGGTCTTTATACTTCTTCATACTCTCTGAATGGATAGAGTACGGGGTGCTGTGGGCCTCGCTCAAGATATCCTCTCTAAGGGAATCACAGTAAGGAACTCATAGACGGTCCATATGTCTGACTATGCCAACCACAACTATATACAGTCTCTGGCTCTTAGCCACGTCCCTCTGTCTCCACTTCTGCAACTGCTCGTCAGAAGTCTGCCCTGCCCGAATTCTGTCTCTCAGTTTCGGTTGTACTGTCAGAGTAGCAAGATTTGGGGCATCGCCCCTGGCACAAATTGCAAGCTCAAATCTCTGAATCTCTGCCTGTAGCGGTCTCTGTACCGACAAATGGGCAATCACTGCTTGCTGCCTACTCAGAGCGTCTGCAACCACTTTAGCCTTTTTCGGGTGGTAGTTAATGTCACAGTCATAATCCTTCACTAGCTCGAGCCATCCCCTATGTCTCATGTTCAACTCTTTCTATGTGAAAAAGTACTTCAGGCTCTTGTGATCAGTAAAAATCCTGCACTTCTCTCCATACAAATAGTGTCTCCGAATCTTTAGGGTAAATACCTGAAACATCTGCTTATTCGTTTTCTTAAAAAGTACTAGAAATTTTTTTTTCTTTTTAAAACCTCACAAAGCATCGGCCGAATTGCATACACAAGCATAAAATATTTTTGACATCATTTTAAAATAAAATAACCAACTAACATTTGAAAAGTATAGCCAATACTATAACCTCTCAAAAACCACTCATAAATAAAACGTCGTAAAAATATCTTTAACATAACTCAAAATCATAAATCATAACTAGTTCGGAAAACTAGCGTCGGTCATCGGGTTATGTGCACCTCCAGTCTAGTCAGATCAACCATCAAGGCCTCCATTAACATATTATCATAGTCACCTGCATCAAACATAACTAGTGAGTCTAAAGACTCAACACGTCATATCCTTGATAACAAATAATACGTAATACAGTTAACAGATAACAGTGAAAAATACTTGTACTTAAAATATCGTTTTCATGATAATGCATAAAATTTAAAAACATTTTCATGGTCCTTTTTCATAAACATTTTAATAAACATATTCATATTCGTATTCATATTTATATTCATATTCGTATCAACATATTCATATTCGTGTTCGTGTTTGTTGAATTCAGTCGTGATTGTGACTCGTATTCTTGATCGTATTGGGCGATGGATCCATCTAGATGTAACCACAGTACCGGGCGGCGGAGACACCAGCGACACTCTCACCCGTCAACTAGGCCTTGGCCAACGTATTAACATATTCGTATTCGTATCAACGAAATTACGATCGTTGGGCTCCTACTGGGACCATAACACTCACGATATTTCCAACATATTTAGTAGTCACAATCCTTTCACGTCCTTCAATATTTCGTATTTCCATCACTTAATAAAAACATGCATATAATATCATTTTATTTTGAAACCAAGCATGCAAATATCTTTTAAATTTTCAATTTAAATCATAAAATTCATAAACATTTAAAAATCATAATTTAACATATTAAAATCATAAATATCCATAAACATTTTAAAATAAACATTTTTAACATATTAAAATCTGTAAACATTTAAAATAAACGTTTTAACATATTAAATCATAAAACATTTAAACATATTAACATCTTAAAAATCCATAAACATTTAAAATTGACATATTAACATATAAAAATTCCATAAACATCCATAACCATTGCAATTAATCATATTAGCACATAAAATAGCATTCAGAACACTGCCATGACGTTTACTAATTTTTTAGGTGTAAAAAGACCGTTTTACCCCTAGACGTAAAATTTAACGTTTTTGACTTTTCCTTAATTTCATTGACTCTAATATGTCCCAAATAATTATTTAAGCCTACAAAAATTTTCTCAAATTTTTAGTTTAGCATAAATCGAGGACTTTTAAATTAATATTTAAATAAGACGTATTACTGTGTTTTAATTCCGAATTAAATCAAATCTTAATATAAAATTCCCAAATTCAAAACTTAGACTTATAATAATTATTTAAGGTTAAATATATTTTTCATAATTTTATAAAGCTTAAAACTAAGCTTTTCAATTAACTCGTTAATTAGTGTTTCGTGCGGCGATTAAATCCTGAATAAATCCAAAACTCATTATTTTGATCCCAAATTTTTAACATAACCTTTTTATGATTTATTCTACCCTTCCAAGTCATGATCCACAACCGTGGACCCATGGATTCAATTTTTCTTCTTTAATTTTTGTTTTTGATCCTTCGATGAACACACCGAGCCATCTGCCCATTTACTCAAACCGTGCCCAAGCCACCTCGAGCCAAAACCTAGAAAACCCATCTAGGGACCCTCCTGACCAAGCCCAAGCCCCTGACCAGCCCCTTAAACCATCGAAAATCCTGCTGTCATTGAACCTGATTGCATGTGGGTGTGTGTATGAGTCTCCTTGTGTGTCTTGGACCCCTAACCAAACTAGGACTCTCCCAGCCAAGCCACCACCGAGCTCACCTGACCCTAACCAACCCTTGACCATGGCAATACCATACCCAGACCAACCCAAGGACCCTGGACGTGAGCAGCAAACCACTGAACCAGTGGCAGCATCCTCAGCGCGTACATACTATCCATGCTTCATCATGTTCCTACTCGACTAGCATCCAACCAGGCGGCACCAACCCCTGCCCTAACCCTTGTGCACCCTCTTAGGACCCTAATGACTCGACCTAGCACAGCCCAAAGCCCACAGGCCGAGCCATCTCTCCCCTGCACCAGCTTCTGTACCTACGCTACTTCCTTTTCAATTTCTCGGGGTCCCAGCCCATGGTTTTCGAGTCCTAGCATCGCTAAGACTCTTCCCTTGACTCAACCACGTCCCTAGCCAGGCCCTGGTCCCATCCAAAGTCAATCCAAGCCTTTAATTCCCTTAAACCAAAACCTCCTCCCCACCATGACAACAACTTGCTACCAACTTTTATTCCTGATCGTGTGCAGTATTTTGTTTGTGTCTAAGACCCTTTAAAACGTGTAAAAACATGAACCTTTTTAATCCTATACATGGCAGCCCCTTCATGCACAATTGTATCATGATTTTGGATCAAAACAACATGCTTTAAAGTTCATGTTTGCATAAAAACGAAAATACATCCAAGTGCAACTTATTTTTCATGCAATCCAATTTTAAATAAATACTATGGTGTGAATGATGAGTAAAAGGGAGAATATGGCGTGCCTTTGCGTAATTTACGCACGAAAAACCGTTGACGATGACGAAAAACGGAGCAAGACCTTGCCTTTGAATTTCCCTTCAGCTTCTACCGATTTTTGCCTTAAGAATTTGTGTGTGTGTGTGTTCGTGTATGAAGTGTTTTTGGGAGGCCAAATTTCAGAAAAGTGGTGTGAACAATGTGTCAAGGGTTTAGGGGATTTAACATTTTATATACTAATTAATTTACTAAATAAGGCTTAAGCCTATTAAGCTAGCAATTTAGGCCCATTAATCTTAATTAGGATTTAATTAAAATATTAAAATAGTTTTTGTTTAAATAAGTTTGTGAATTTATTAACCGGGTTGCCAAAACATTTGTATTTATGTTGAAAAACTAACACCGATAAAATTTATGTCCCGGCGTATAAAATTACCTCAAAACCCCTTATTTTCAAAAACAATAAAAAGCATCACCCCTAATTTAAATAATTAAAAACAATTAACCAATAAAAATATTTTTTATTTTTCAGCCATCGGTCTCCTTTCCTCGATCGCAACTCGAATATCCTTTAAAAATACATTTTAATGCGACCATGAAGAAAAATATATTTTAAACATGTCAAAATGCACCACATAATTTATTTATGCAATTAAAACAATTAATTAAAATACACAATGAATTTAATTATTGCATGCATGTGGTTCGCGTAGACCCTTAAATTTTCGGGACGTTACAATCTTCCACCCTTAAATTGAATTTTGTCCTCGAAATTCGCTTATCCTTAAAAACCCAAAGTTTAGACTTAGTTCTAGCATCCCAAAAATCCACGCTTCCGCTGCGCTACTCTGATAAAACTTAATTCTAAATGTCCTTACGTCTACTTGATCCCAATTAATTTTACCTTCTAAATCCTTATTTGCAACTCGCAACTTAAAAAGACCCATAATGACTTAGTGTTATTACTATTATAACATCGAATTTCAATTTTTCTTACAATTCCAAATATTAAAAGATGGATGACCATATTTATCTTATATTAATTTCCATATTAAATACCCAAAAAATTTATCTAACTTATCATATTTCAACCTTGAAATCCCAAACGCATCCGCTAACATTTAGATTTTTCAGCCTAATATCGATTCATCCTTAAAAACCTTTGATTAACATTCCTTATAATATTATAACCCAAGATATCCCAATGTTCCAAATATTCTTAAAAGTCTAAATCCTCAAAATTCTTATCATTTAAATCATTTAATTATCGCTTATTGCTAAACTAGTCCCCAAATTCCGTAATAATTGCAAAACAAATTCTTAATTTCCTCAAAAATCATCCTAATTGGTCCTTAATTTCAAAAATCCTACGATTAACCCATAAGTTATTGGCATTCTTAATTTCCTTTTACAGATTTCCCATTACATAATCTCAAAATTTAAACTTATTTACCCAAAAACCAATTCGTATAACCAATCCTATCTTTCATCAAAACTTAAAATCCCAAATTATACATTTTTATATTCCCAAAATCGTTCAAATCCTCGAATAATTATTACTTATGAGTAATTCCCAAAAATTAATTCGACTAGTAGCCACGAATCATAAATATTTTCTTAGAAAATCTACGTGTCCCAAAAGCATTCATAACATTCATGATTAACTTATGGCCCAAAAAGTAGAACGTCAATACTAAAACCCAAAAATCAACATCGTCCAATTCCACCACAAAGCCAACATGCGTTGAAATCAAATAATTTTTTATTCCATATCATATCGCGTATAAAAATTCTAAAGCATAAAAATGATATATCCTCATAAAGCTATTAAACGTATGACATAAACATAAAATTCATGTGCTTATGCAGGTAACATCATAAAATCATATAAAGCATGTAAACTTACAAGTTTGAGGCTTGATGACAGATCTTCCCGGCACTAATGGTGGCACAACCCTTTACAGGACCTTTGCTCTGATACCAAATGAAATGTCTGCTTATTCGTTTTCTTAAAAAGTACTAGAAATTTTTTTTTCTTTTTAAAACTTCACATAGCATCGGCCGAATTGCATACACAAGAATAAAATATTTTTGAAATCATTTTAAAATAAATCAACCAACTAAAATTAGAAAAGTATAGCCATACTATAACCTCTTAAAAACCACTCATAAATAAAACGTCGTAAAAATATCTTTAACATAACTCAAAATCATAAATCATAACTAGTGCGGAAAACTAGCGTCGGTCCTCGGGTTATGTGCACCTCCAGTCTAGTCAGATCAACCATCAAGGTCCTCCATTAACATATTATCATAATCACCTGCATCAATCACACCTAGTGAGTCTAAAGACTCAACATGTCATATCTTTGATAACAAGTAATACGTAATACAGTTAACATATAACATTGAAAAATACTTGTACTTAAAATATCGTTTTCATGATAATGCATAAATTTTAAAAACATTTTCATGATTCTTTTTCATAAACATTTTCATAAACATATTCATATTCATATTCGTATTCATATTCATATTCATGTTCGTGTTTGTTGAATTCAGATCGTGATTGTGACTCGTATTGCTTGATCGTATTGGGCGATGGATCAATCTACATGTAACCACAGTACTGGACGGTGGGGACACCACCGACACTCTCACCCGTCAACTGGGCCTTGGCCAACGTATTAACATATTCGTATTTGTATTCGTATTCGTATCAACGGAAACACGATCGTCGGACTCCCACTGGTACCATATCCCTCACGATATTTTCAACATATTTAGTAGTCACAATCCCTTCACGTCCTTCAACATTTCGTATATCAATCACTTAATAAAAACATGCATATAATATCATTTTATTTTGAAACCAAGCATGCAACATATCTTTTAAATAACCAATTTAAATCATAAAATTCATAAACATTTAAAAATCATAATTTAACATATTAAAATCATAAATATTCATAAACATTTTAAAATTAACATTTTTAACATATTAAAATCCGTCAACATTTAAAATAAAAGTTTTAACATATTAAATCATAAAACATTTAAACATATTAACATCTTAAAAATCCATAAACATTAAAAATTGACATATTAACAAATAAAAATTCCATAAACATCCATAACCATTGAAAATAATCATATTAGCACATAAAACAGCATTCATTACACTACCATGACGTTTAATAATTTTTAAGTGTAAAAAGACCGTTTTACCCCTAGACGTAAAATTTCACGTTTTGACTATTTCTTAATTTAATTGACTCTAACATGTCCCAAATAATTATTTAAGCCTATATGATTTTTTTTATATTTTTATTTAGCCTAAATCGAGGACTTTTCAATTAATCTTTAAATAAGACGTATTACTGCGTTTTAATCCTAAATTAAATCAAACCTTAATATAAAATTCCCAAATTAAAAATTAGAATTATAATGATTATTTAAGTTTAAATATAATTTTTCATAATTTTATAAAGCTTAAAACTAGGCTTTTCAATTAACTCGTTAATTAGCGTTTCGTGCCGCGATTAAATCCTGAATAAATCCAAAACTCATTATTTTGATCCCAAATTTTTAACATAACCTTTTTATCATTTATTCTACCCTTCCAAGTCATGATCCACACCCTGTGGACCCATGGAGTCAATTTTTCTTCTTTAATTTTCGTTTTTGACCCTTCGACGAACACACCGAGCCATCTTCCCATTTACTAGAGCCGCGCCTGAGCTACCTCAAGCCAAAACCTATAAACCCATTTAGGGACCCACCTGACCAAGTCCAAACCCCTGACCAGCCCCTTAAACCCTCGAAAATCCTGCTGTCATTGAACCCGATTGCATGTGGGTGTGTGTGTGAGTCTCCTTGTGTGTCTTGGACTCCTAACCCAACTAGGACTCTCCCAGCCAAGCCACCACCGAGCCCACCTGACCCTAACCACCCTTGACCACGGAAATACCATACCCAGACCAACCCAAGCCCCTAGACATGAGCAGCAAACCACTAAACCAGTGGCAGCATCCTCGCCCGTACATACTATCCATGCTTCATCATGTTCCTACTCGACCAGCAACCAACCAGGCCGCACCAGCCCCTGCCTAGACCCTTGTGAACCCTCTTAGGACCCTAATGACTCGACCTAGCCCAGCCCAAAGCCACCAGGCCGAGCCATCTCTCCCCTGCACCAGCTTCTGTACCTACGCTACTTCCTTTTCAATTTCTCGGGTGGAGTCCTTGTTGGCAAGGACTCCTCCCAGACCATGGTTTTCGAGTCCTAGCATTGCTAAGACTCTTCCCTTGACTCAACCATGTCCCTAGCCAAGCCCTGGTCCCAACCAAAGCCAATCCAAGCCTTTAATTCCCTTAAACCGAAACCTCCTCCCCACCATGACAGCAACTTGCTACCAACTTTTATTCCTGATCGTGTGCAGTATTTTGTGTGTGTCTAAGACCCTTTAAAACGTGTAAAAACATGAACTTTTTAATCATATACATGTCAGCCCCTTCATGCACACTTGTATCATGATTTTGGATCAAAACAACATGCTTTAAAATTCATGTTTGCATAAAAACGAAAATACATCCAAGTGCAACTTATTTTTCATGCAATCCAATTTTAAATAAATACTATGGTGTGAATGATGAGTAAAAGGGAGAAAATGGCGTTCCTTTGCGTAATTTACGCACGAAAAACCGTTTATGATGACGAAGAACGGAGCAAGACCTTGCCTTTGAATTTCCCTTGAGCTTCTACCGATTTTTGCCTTAAGAATTTGTGTGTGTGTGTTCGTGTATGAAGTGTTTTTGGGAGGCCAAATTTCAGAAAACTGGCGTGAACAATGTTTCAAGGGTTGGGGGATTTATTATTTTATATACTAATTAATTTAGTAAATAAGGCTTAGGCCTATTAAGCTAGAAATTTAGGCCCATTAGTCTTAATTAGGATTTAATTAAAATATTAAAATAGTTTTTGTTTAAATAAGTTTGTGAATTTATTAGCCGGGTTGCCAAAACATTTGTATTTTTGTTGAAAAACTAACACCGATAAAATTACGTCCCGGCGTATAAAATCATCTCAAAACCCCTTATTTTCAAAAACAATAAAAAGCATCACCCCTAATTTAAATAATTAAAAACAATTAACCAATAAAAACATTTTATATTTTTCAGCCATCAGTCTCCGCTCCTCGATCGCAACTCGAATATCCTTTAAAAATACATTTTAATGCAACTATGAAGAAAAATATATTTTAAACATGTCAAAATGCACCACATAATTAATTTATGCAATTAAAACAATTAATTAAAATACACAAAGAATTTAATAATTACATGCATGTGGTTCGCGTGGACCCTTATATTTTCGGGACGTTACAATACCACTGCTGTTAGCTCGAGGTCATGAGTCGGATAATTCTTCTCATGGACCTTCAGCTGTCTGGACGCATAGGTTATAACTCTGTCCTTCAGCATCACAACCGCGCCCAAACCAAGCTTTGACGCATCCGTATAAACCACGAACTCTCCCTGTAGAGCTCAAAATATAAGTACACGTAAAACCCATGCATTTGTTTAAATTGTTAAATCATTTATCTAAGAAGAAAATTATTTTTAGCGGTGCATGATTTATGAATTTGCATTATTTTAAATTATTTATATTTATGTGATACACGTTAAAATATTTCCTTGAGTTTCATTTTCAGGCGATTTTTCGATGCGGGATCGAGGAAAAGAGAATGGCGACGACTTTGGCAATTTTAAAATGTGGTATTTTATTTTTAAGTTAAGAAAGTTGCATTTTAAGTGATTTAATTAGTTTTAGCATTTCAATAGCCTAATCTAATTATTAAGTGATTTTATGATTTTATACTTTTAAAGAATTGCCACTTGTGCATTTTATTTTAAATTTGGAGATTTATTAAAATTAGTATGGATTAACATTTTTAATTATTAATTAAGAACTTTTTCCCTAATTTAACCTCTAATTACACGCACACACCCACATTTACACATACACACTTCGGCTAATGCGCGAACACCCAATTTCCTTGGCTTTCATTTCAAATTTTTTTCAGAAGAAACTTAGGGTTCTAAGAGCCTTCAGTAGCCGCCCCTCCCTTCAAAATTTCAGCAGCACTCTTCGATTTTATCAGCAGAAAATCGTGTCTTGAGTTGTCCCGGTTTGAACCTCGCATTCTTTTTTTTTTCGGTCTCGTCGTATCGAGAGTTTTAAAGATCAAAGGCATATATATTCTATTGTTTCTACATCGTTCTCGTCATATTATGTGTTGTGATGTTTATTATGCGTGAAAATTCATGTATGTTGTGAAAAGGTTTGAGTAAAAACATTTGAAATGATTTTAAGATCCAAATTTTTAGATCTAAAAACGTGTCTGCTGTCATTTCGATTATTGTGAAAATTCGGTGGATTTTTTGGAAAAAGTTTTCAACATATAAAACGTAGTAAATTTTGATACTTTCGATTTGACAGTAAATTCGTAATTTTTGGACATAAAACGAGTGAGTTATGATCGTTTTCGTGGGATTGCTCAAACTGTGATTTTATGAAAATGTGTTCTTGACGTGTTCCTGATTTCTTTGGTTGCACGCTTCATTGGGAATCGCCGAGTGGTCATTGCTGCGTTTAGGAGTGTTGAGTGGGGTGAACATACAAATTTTGGTGTGTTGTTTCGGGTTAGTAAGGGTGAGGATGCATTAGAAGTCATAGGAAAGTTTGTGTGCAGATTTTGGGTTGAAATAGCACAGGACTAGGGCCGCAGCGCCGCAGTGCTGCAGAGTAGCGCTTAGGCGCCAGTGTGGTGGTGCAGTGCCTTGGCGCTGGTTCAGGTATTTTTCGTGCTTCGAATTTAGGTGTTGTTGCTTTCTTTGGGTATTATTACGTCGTGATGTCCTAGCATACTAAAAGTAGTTTAGATGTCACGAAGTTTGATTGGAGAACATTGAACTATGGTTTAAGCGAAGTCCGTGTCTTCCATTACTTGGGACATTTCTTACACTATGTAGAGATTGTTTGGTGGTTCGAGTCATGGGTTAGTATGTTGATTGAACGAGGCCAAGTCTCGAGTGTTTTAGAACGTCATAAGTCAATTGTTACTTCAGGTTGTGAGCACGACTATTATGTCTATGTTATGGAAATTAAGTGCATGCAAGTATGTTAGTATGTGCAGCAATGGCCCCCAAGCGAGACCCAATGAATCCCTCAACGTCCTGTAAATATGTTCGACGTGCAAAAGAAAATATTTTATGTTTTTGAGGTATGCTAAATGTTTTGTGACCAATTATGAATGGGTTTGGAAGTCGGTGAACGTGGCCGAGGACCTCTCCACCCCGATAAAGCAAGAATGGGTTTAGATCAGGATTAGAAAGCAGTAAAGCATGACCAGGGGCCAATCCACCCGGTAAAGTATTACCGGGGATCTCATGTATGCAGTAGTAGACATCCATTCCAGCCAATACTGTGGTTTAGTCTGATCAGGAGCATTTATTTGTGGATCACTTGCTTTGAAACATATTTCTACGCAAAATGATGATGTTATGTATGTCCAAGTATGTATGATGCAAGTATGTTTATGAAAAGTTTTATGATATGGAGGCACGTCTATGTTTATACAAGTACGTTCAAGTTTAAGTATGTACATTCTACTTTAAAAACGCATGTGGTTTTATTATTTATTACTTGTTATTTCTCGTTTATACATATTCAGTCTTTAGACTCACTAGACTTGATTGATGCAGGTGAGGAAGAGTTTGAGGAGACGAGGGGTAGGGACCAATGAGCTGGATTGAGCTGTGCAGAAGGCTAAACCGGAGGACCGCCTATGTTTTAAGAACTTTATACATGGTGATTCAAATACACTGATTTTCACGAGAATTTTTACGTTGTTTAAATGTTTACCTTTTTGCAAACTTTGATTGTAATTGTTTTACTTCAAATATTTTTAGACAAGCAGTTTATTTTATCACAATTTGATAGATTATTATTTATTTAAGAAAATTTTTAATTTTTCCCAAATTTCAAATAGTTTAAAAAGTACGGTATGTTACAGCTGGCATCAGAGCAGTGTTCTTGTAAAGATTTATGCCTACTGCCAGTTGCGAGAAGCTCACGAAGTCACACCTCAAGTCTGTAAGTGTTAAAGTTTTAAATTCTTTCATGTAGTAAGCATCAAATCATGATTTCAGCATGTACCTGTTTTAAGTTCAAATTACGTGCATCTTATGATATTGATATTAGTTCATGAATGTTTGGTTTACGTGTTGGGTAATTACTGGAACAGTATGCCTCCTAGACGTATGGTTGCCCGTGGAGCAAGGGATGAGGATAGAGATCCTCAGGATGGGGAAAGGGCCACTCCTCTCATCCATCCCCAGATATGCAGGCTCAGATGCATGTAGGAATGACTCAGTTCTTCGAATAGTTTGCGGAAAACAATGCTGCAGTGGGTACAGGGACGAGGCCCAGACCAGAGGCAGTTTATGAGAGGTTTAGGAGGATGGATTAAGTCCATCGAGGTAATTTTTGCATTTATGGAGTTGCAGGATGCAGACAGGGTAAGGTGTGTCACATTCCTTCTGACGGGAGACATCAGACTGTGGTGGGAAACTGCATCAGTGTCTGTGAACTTGCAAACACTGACGTGAGACGTTTCAAGGAGGTTTTCTACTCCAAGTACTTCACTGAGGAAGTGCGCTCCCGCCTGACCAGGGAATTCATGACACTGTGACTGGAAGACAGCAGTGTGGCAGTGTTTGTCAGGAAGTTCAAGAGGACGTGTCACTTTGTTCACCTTATTGCAAATTATGCCCGGGAGAAGCTAAGGCATTTTATTGATGGGTTGCGATCGATCTTGCGCCGTGATGTGAGAGTGCTGGTACTACTACCTATGTCATTGTTGTGTCTAGAGCCTTGGCAGCAAAACAGGACCAAGAGGACATCGATAGTGATATACAGGGCAAAAGACCTTATCAGACACCTCAGCAGCAGCAACAGCCTCCTCAGTTTAAGAGGTCTTTCCAGGGACAGCAGGGGAAGAGGCCATTTCAGAGACCGCCGAAAGGTAAGGGTCCTAATCCTCAGCAGAAGGCTCCTCATAGGCCTGTTGAGTAACCGGTGTTCCCAAAGTGACACCGCCAGTATCCGGGACAGTGTTTATGGGGATCGAGCAAATGCTTCAAATTCGGAGCCAGCGACCAAGTGCTGAAGGACTACCCACAATGGAGGCAGCCGACCCAGGGGAGAGTGTTCGCCAAGCAGGAAGAGGAGGCGAACCCATATACGTACCTGTTGACTGGTAACTTATTTAATTCAACACCGTATTATTCTTTTGCTGTGAATGTTTCGAATTTTATTTGAGATTTTTAGTGTGCTAGATAGTATATTTGGTTACTGTGTAGAAATTTTCTACTATTCTTGAGGTAATTTTCTTATTTGGGGAAATATGTATTGTGTGTTGTGCTAACGTCTCTCATGAAATATTTTTAAAAAGAGAGTATCTAGGAAGGCCTTGATAGATTTCGGAGCCACACACTATTTTATTTCGGAGACGTTCGCTAATCATCTGGACGTCAAGTCTATTGGACTCGACGTGAGTTATTTAATGACAGTCTCATCAGGGGAAGAGCTATCAGCTGCTTGCGTGGTTAGATACATCGATCTTGAACTACAGAGCCGCATAGTTTATGCCTATCTGATTGTATTTCCGATGCCAGAATTTGATATTATCTTTGGAATGGACTGGCTGAAGAAGAACATAGTTCTTATTGAATTTCATAAAAGGTCAGTATTTGTATGATCGTTGGTCATGGAGCAGTTTCTCTTTTAGGTAAATAGATGGAGGAGTTTCCCTCGCATTATCTCGTGCATGCAAATACACGATTTAATTATGGCAGTTAGTGATAATTTACGAGATACACGATTTATTGATGATAGATGATATTATGTAATTTATATAATATATGATATTATATGTTAAAAGGATGATCGAGAGACATGACAATTGTGCTAGGTGTATGTTAGGATATTTTATGTGTTTTAATTTTGATTATTTGATAATAAAAAGTGGACCTGGTTTATGGTCCATTCACACCCGGTAAATTTGTATCCCAATGTGCCATGGATATTTAATGTAAATATTAGAATTATTGGGAGATCAAGATTTGAAAACGGTGGGCCCGATACTCGGAAGGAGTTTTGAAGATCGAAGATATGTAAAATATTGGAAGCTTATGTAATATCGCATTTGCATCCCTGCATTTACCTAGGTGATGGACATGGATCCGTATGTGGTTCGTACGGATCAATTAGTTCTCGGTTATCGATCATCTTTTATTATTTATGATGTATGTGATAAATCATAAATAATCAGTATGTGCGTTATTATTAATATAATGACAAGAGTTGCATGAATTTAGAAATCATATAAACAATCATGAAACGAGTTTTAAAATTAATGATGAGAAAAATTTTTAAAATTAAAACCCCTCATTTTGGATTAGATCCAAAATTTAAATCAAGCTCATTAAAAGGATAATTAAAAGAAAGTTTAATAATTCATTGTCTTCCATTATTTGTGGTTGCATGATGAACGCCACCCACGATCAGTGTCTGGATCATATTATTGGGGAGGCCTGGACGCCCAAAAGCTGTGACTTCCACTGACATATCTGATGTGAACTACGTGGAACACCCATGACTTCGGCTCATATTATTGGGGGATCTCATGGCGAACGTCCATTAAGGTTCAATAATGATGGGCCGGGCTCGACACGTGAAGAGAAAGGGGATCATATTATTGGACCCTCCTCAAACATGAGGCAAAATTACATAAGGGTTGCAAGGAGTTGCAATTGGGCTCTACCTTTTGAAAGTTATGATTGGATGATATTATTCGGGATCATAATTTTGCAATTGGGACTTGCGTACTCATTAAGGAAATTGGATTTCCCGTTTTTCATCAGAGGGTGGTGAAAATGTCAAAATAGTGGGAGGCAATTTGTAAAAACAAAAGTCCATATTTTACGTCTTACAAAATATTTTAAAATAGTCGACAACGTTTATTCTATTTACATATCAGTATATTTACGATTTCGTCACGTAATTCAAAGCTGTTATTAAAACAAGCTAACCGAACATTAATTTTCAAGATTGGCTGGTAAAATTGTTCTAAATTTGTAGAGAATAGCATACACACTATTGTCAGTCTTGCTGAACTGACAAAACACGAAAGATTGAATGACCATAGTATGCAAGCTAAAGTGTAATATGCTCGCGTCTATGTCAAATGAACTGTAGAGACAGTTTGAGAAAATTTTGAATGTTGTTGACATTCAAATACACATGCAAGAGTTGCATAGTGCATGAAACTCGCATAATGATGCACACCACTTTCAAGGAACACATGACTACACGCATGCAAGATGAGGCTCTTGCCATTGAGCATGGTGTAAGCATGATTGGGTCTATTGAGAAGGTGATGGGCCTTGAATTTGACAAAGCCCGATAAGTCAGAACATATTTGCTTCACTGCAAGAAGTCTGGACATAAGAAATTATCTGGGTCAGAAATGTTTTGGCAATGATAAGTGAATGTCAAAGTAAACACAATTTCAACAACAACGAAAAGAAAACAAGATAGTCTAAACCAAGCACATTTGTGACACGTTAGGCAAGGATATATGTAGAGGCCTAAAAATCCGTACTTGAAAATTTGCGGAAAAATTAAATTTTTTTTTATAAAATAATTAAAATACCTCGTTCATAAAATAAACTGATAAATAAAGTTTTATGTTCGAAATGGCAGCGGAAGTAAATGTTTGTTTGTAAAAATAATAATTTAAAATAATCCAGCAACTTGAAAAATGTTTGATCATAAAATAGTAAATGCTGAAAAAAATGAGATCCTCGGGTCCCACTACTGTCGACTCGAGCTGGCTCACTGGTCCCCACCCTCGATCCCGACATCAACAGTACCTACAACAATCAAGTCTAGTGAGCCTAAAGACTCAGCATGCATATATCGTAAATAACGAGTAAATAATTTAGTAAAATTTGCATGGGATAAAATTATCATGTCATGAGGCATAATGTGAAAATAACTTGTCATGAGCAATTACAATACGTGCATAACTGAACTGAAAATCATAGTGAAAATGTTTGCTCCTTGGAGCCCTGTAATAAAATAGCATGTCATAAATTTTCTGTTGAGATTATGATCTACGCAAGTGGCCCCTGAACTGAACTGAACTGACCGGTAACTGGCGACCGGACCGGTAACTGGCGACCGGATTTAATAATGTACGTCTGATCAGACTACTGCCACAGTATACTGGGTGAAACAACTGAACTGACCGGTAACTAGCAACCGGACCGGTAACTGGCGACCGGATTTAATAATGCTACCATAACCGGTAACTGACGATCGGACCGGTAATTGGCGACCGGATTTAATCATGATAGTAAAGTGACCACAAGCAATATCGCATAAATCTCAAAAATGAATATTTTGCACGTAATATAATTAACCAACATAATTAAATATGAACAATTTCGATCTTCTTGCATTAAAATCATGTACTTGCGATATTTAAAAATACCTATATGGCTTGATTGAAGAGTGAAAGAAGATATAAACATGCCTTGGTTTGTTTTGACAGAAAACAAACGAAACAATGACGCGGCGCGACGGAGATGGAGTGCTCTTCACTTTCTCACTTAATTCCTTTAAATTAAGCATCCACCATAATTATTATAATAGCGTAAAAATCGTAAACGTGATGCATGAACATTTAAAAATATCATGATTTGTGCTCAGGGCGCTGCTAGAACTAAAATCTCACCCCGGGTGCAAAATGATCATTTTGTCCCTGGAAATCCAAAAATTATCGTTTCAACCTTGAACCTCTAAAATTTACCCGAAGCTCACCAAACTCCTTAAAATATTCCAAAACATTATTAAAAACATTTCTAGATGTAAACTCGAGCCCAATTCATAACTTAACCGAATTGTTTTAAAACTTGAACCGGGGTCCCGGTTTTAACCCGAATCGACCCGAAACACACTCGATTCTTCTCCAACTTTTGCACCATAATAAACCACTCATCCTAGGCCATTTACTACCTTATTTAAGTCCTCAAATTATCGGCCAACACCTACCCCACTACACCAACTCTCGGCCTCCCCCATTATTTCAAAACCAAACACATGTCCTACACCACCATTTGTCCTACCTTTAAGACTCACCATTAGGACCCTAATGACCCTTCTAAACCAAGCTAAAACCAAGCAAAAAGGCTGCTGTACAGATTAAATGTAGGAACCGATCGAAACCATTACACCCCCTCCCGATCACTCGAACCACCCAAGCCCCAAACTCTCGGTTCTTCACTCGTGTACGTCCAGCACATTTACTAAACCTCATGACAGCAACTTGTCACCACCAGCGGCCTCTAGACACTAAAGAATCACAGCCCCTTGCACCAAATTCAGAAAAAAAACGTGAGTATCATGCATGCTAATAGACAAGTCCATGAAAACTTAACCGAAACGTAGTTACGGAATAGATCGAGTGATGATCATGCATAAACATGAATTTTCGATGTATATATGACGTGAATGATGAGAAAGTAAGAGATACAAGCGTGCCTTAGGGATGATTGGAGAACAAGGATGATGAGAGGAACCCGTATGAAGTTTTCTTGCAAGAACAAGTGGAACGCCGAGGCTTGCTTGATGGAGTTTTTTCTGAAAACCGAGAGGAAAAGTGCAGCTGAGGGAGGTGTCGGCTAGTGTGCTCTTAGGTTTAGGTTAATTAGTGATTTAGGAGCTTAATAAATAATAAACAAATGGTTAATGGGCTCTCAATTATTAATTAAAAGTTAAAAAAAAGATTTAAGCCTAATAAGTCCAAAAGTGGGCCCATAAATCCAAACCCACTTCCCGAAAAATATATCGTGTTGAAAAGGTTTTGAAAATAAAAGGCGAACCATTAAAAAGTCCCCCGATTCGATAAAATTTGCGTACTGAAAAAAATAAAATAAAACAAAATAAAATCTGCGGGTAGAAACATCCAAAAATTTCCATTTTTCAAAAATACACTTAAAATGCTTTACCTTAATTTATAAAAATAATTCGTGAAATAAAAATAATTTTCCTGAAAATTAATCGGTCTCCGATCCTCGTTCAAACGTAAAATGCACCTAGAAATCCTATTGCGTGAACTTTTAAAATTTCATGAATTAAATTCTACCATGCATGAATTATGCATAAAATGCATAAAAATAATTAAACATAAATTGATGGAATGAACATGCATTTTATGCTTTAAAATAATTTAATAAAATACCAAAGAAATTTAATAATTTGCATGCATGCCAACTTTTTAAATTATATTTACTAACATGCTAAATTACCACTTCTTAAATAAGTCTTTATTAACTTATCTCCATACTCCATCTCCAGTCCGGCCTCACTTATTTAACTGAACAGGTACTACTGCGTAAAATAAATAAATTTAAAGAAAATGAATTTAAATACTCATGCAATAAAAATCATTTTAATTTAAATACTAGAATTATGCATGACTTCTATGTAGTCTGATTTACGGGTTCTACAACCCTTCCCCCCTTAAAAGAAATTTCCTCCTCGAAATTCGCTTATCCTTGATAAACAAAAAGTTTAGACTCTTGATTCTAGAATCCTAATAATCCACGTTTCCGATGCGCTACTCTGATAAGATAAATATTAAGTTGTCCTTACGTCTCCTCAATCCTAAATAAATTTGTCTACTAAAATCATCGTTTGTGAATCGCAACTTAAAACAACTTATGGTGACTTAGTTCTATTCAACTATAGCCCCGAATTTTGACTTATCCCGCAGTTTCTCATACTAGAGATGGATGTCCAAACTTATCGCACCTTACTTTTCTTATACTATACTCGTAATATTCATCGACTTATTATATTAGCATTTATGCAGTTCGACTTAACAAACCTTTGTACCAAAATTTACTGATCGACTACTATTCTCAGTAGAACGCTTAAAGGTTACATGTGAGGCCCGGGGCCGAAGAGGGCGGGGGGTGATCGCCGGTGCCATCAGTTGCACGGACAATGAGCGGCTCCTGGCAGGCTTCTAGGTGGAGGGAACATGAATGAACCGACCCACACGAGAATGAGAGGGATTCCGGGACTGTTCAATGTAATGGACTGTATAGTTGAAGATGGCTTAAAAAAGATTTGATTTGTACTACTCATATCACGAAGGTGTATTTTTTTTTCGGTAGCTCATCACATAAGAACTCCAAAGTTAAGTGTGCTTGACTTGGGGCAATTTTGGGATGGGTGACCTCCTGGGAAGTTTTCCAGGGTACGTGTGAGTGAGGACATAAGCACGCTGGAAAGACTCGTCTTGATACAGTGAGGACAGTCGTCGAATCTGGGACGTTACACTTGGTATCAGAGCCGACCTCTCTTAGTATAGTGTGGTTCGGGGACGAACCAAGCGAAAGCTGGTGGGCATGTGAGGCCCGGGGCCGAAGAGGGCGGGGGGTGATCGCCGGTGCCATCAGTTGCACGGACAATGAGCGGCTCCTGGCAGGCTTCTAGGTGGAGGGAACATGAATGAACCGACCCACACGGGAATGAGAGGGATTCCGAGACTGTTCAATGTAATGGACTGTATAGTTGAAGAGGGTTTAAAAGATTTGATTTGTACTACTCATATCACGAAGGTGTATCTTCTTTTCGGTAGCTCATCACATAAGAACTTCAAAGTTATGTGTGCTTGACTTGGGGCAATTTTGGGATGGGTGACCTCCTGGGAAGTTTCCCAGGGTGCGTGTGAGTGAGGACATAAGCACGCTGGAAAGACTCGTCTTGATACAGTGAGGACAGTCATCGAATCTGGGGCGTTACAATATATTTCACAAAGAAGGATCCACAAGCTAGTGGGAGAGAGCATGTTTGACTCGTCAGACATAAACTCTCTAAGAGACGTGTGAGTCTTGTCTGAAAGAAAAAATGACCAAGGCCCCTTTCCTAGGGAAAGTGGAACGTGCAATGATCAGTTGGATTTGATCCATACAGATGTGTGTGGCCCGCTAAGTGTTACCACGAGGTTTGACCATTTCTACTTCATTACCTTTACCGATGACTATTCGAGGTTTGGGTATGTGTATTTAATGAAATACTAGTCTGAAGCTTTTGAAAAGTTCAAATAATTCAGAGCAAAAGTAGAGAAACAGTTAGGAAAGAGTATTAAAACACTATGATCAGATCAAGGTGGAGAATACTTGAGTACTGAGTTTCAAGACTACTTTAAAGAGAATGTGATTCTCTCATAGTAGACTTCACCTGCCACACCCTAGTTGTATGGTGTGTCGGAACATTGTAATCGGACATTGATGGACATGGTCCGATCTATGATGGATTAACTGAGTTGCCGCCATCCCTTTGGGGATATGCGCCTGAAACATCGGCACGGTTGTTGAATCAAGTCATTACAAAAGCTGTAAATAAAACTTCATATGAGATATGGATGGGAAATTCACCCAAATATTCTCACTTAAAGAATATAGGGGCCCTGCTTACATGAAGCAGGTAGTGGGCGACAAATTGGATAATAGAGCCAATTTGTGCTATTTTGTGGGATATCCAAATAACTCTGTTGGATACTACTTCTATTTATCCTAGTGAAACAAAGGGGTTCGTTTCAAGGAATGCCACCTTCTTAGAGAAGGAGTTTCTATTAGATAGAAAAAGCAGGATGATAGAACTCGATGAGATTCGAGAACCACCCACTACACAAGTAGTAGAATCCACACCCCAACAGCCAATCAAAGAAACACAAGCTCTTTGAAGATCCGAAAGGATCTCAAGGTCGCCTAGTAGGTTGAGCCTGGTTTTTGAAGAGGGCTAAGGTGAGCCCATTCCTGGATGTGATCCAATAAATTTCAAGGAAGCATTGTCTGATGCCGATTCATCTAGATGGCTTGAAGCCATGCAGTCCGAGATTGACTCCATGTATTCGAACCAAGTGTGGTCCTTATTAGATCCATCTTAGGGAATTGTTCCCATAGGATGCAAATGGATTTGTAAACGGAAACTTGGAGCAAATGGGAAGGTGGTGACCTTCAAAGCTATACTGGTAGCAAAAGGATATACTCAAAGACAAGGTGTTGGCTATTAGGAAACCTTTTCTGCAGTCCCGATGTTCAAGTTAATTAGGATACTGCTAGCCATAGTAGCATGGTATGACTATGAAAAATGGCAGATGGATGTGAAAACAGTGTTCCTTAATGAGGATATTAAGGAAGAGATTTACATATATCAACCCGAAGGATTCACATCAGTAAGAAGTGAGCATAAAGTATGCAAACTTCAGAGATCCATTTATGTACTCAAACAGGCATCAAGGAGCTGGAATCTCAGATTTGACAACACTATCAAAGATTTTTATTTTGCCAAAAATCCTGAGGATCCTCGTGTATACAAGAAGGTTAGTGAGAGTGCAGTGACATTCCTAGTACTTTATGTTGATGACATACTACTCATTAGCAATGATGTAGGGATGTTGCAATCAACTAAAGTATGGTTAGCTGGTAAGTTCTCCATTAAGGATCTGGGTGAAGCATTATACGTATTAGGAATACAGATCTATAGGGATCGATCAAAAAGATTGCTAGGGCTTACCCAATCCACATATATCGATACCATACTGAGGAGATTCTCTATGGAGGAGTTCAAGAGAGGATATATCTCAATGTCTCATGGTGTGAATATATCCAAGTCTATGTTCCCTAAGACTGATGAAGAGATGGAAACCATGAGCCGCATTCCATATGCGTCTTCCATAGGCAGTATTATGTATGGTATGATATCTACTTGACCTGATATTGCATATGCACTGAGTGTTGCAAGCCGATATAAGTCGAATCCCGGTCCACTGCATTGGAAAGCAGTGAAAGACATTCTTATGTACTTGAGAAGAACTAAGAATTTGTTTTGGTATACAGGAGTGGAGAACCCAAATTGGAGGGCTACACTGATTCTAGCTTCCAATCAGATGTGGATGATTCGAAATCAACATCTGGATTTGTATTCAAGCTCAATGGTGGTGCTGTCTCTTGGAAGAGTTCCAAGCAAGACACCACAGCGGATTCAACCACTGAGGCTGAATACATAGATGCATCGGCTGCAACAAAAGAGGGTGTTTGGATGAGGAATTTCGTCCAAGAGTTGGGTGTCAATCCTCAAACAGTTGATCCAGTCCCGATCTATTGTGACAACTCCGATGCTGTTGCGCAAGCGAAGGAACCGAGGTCTCATCAGCGATCCAAACATACACTGAGGAAGTTCAACATAATCCGGGAGATTGTGGGAAGAGGAGACATAACGGTAGAGACAGTATCCTCCGTAGATAACGTTGCTGATCCTCTGACGGAGCCCCTACCAGGACCATTGTTTGAGAAGCATCGCGAAGCAATAGGACTAAGATCTATAGGTAGTTGGCTATAGGGTAAGTGTGAGATTGTTAAAGTAGGTGCCCAGCAAGCCAACTTGGGGCTCGGGCTTTATTGACTCTAATGTAAAACAACCTTAATTTTAATAATATTTTATGATTTTATTCGATTATGGCATTATATTTTATCTGTATACCCATGCAAGCTGCATGGATAAAGTCCTTGAATATACAGGAGGTACCATGAGGTCTGCGTCGCAACGTAAGATCATTAAACTCATTAGGAAGTGTACCGTATATTCTAAACAAGTTCCTAGTCGAATCATCCGCCTAAAACAAGGATAAATGTCGGTCGAGCTTGAGACTAGCATCTGTGGTGTAAACGCCATGTTTCATTGGCAAGGGCATGGAGATGTCCATTCACACAGATGGGTGATCATATGATGATACACTGAACAACCCTCCCTCGGACTGTTCAAGTGGTTCTCACTTATCGAGTGGAATAGTCCAAAGTTATGGTTGTACACCATTAGTCCTTTGACTCGGGACAATGTAGGGGCTATACGTACTAGCATGCACTTTGATCCGTTTACCGACTCCATCGATGGTCATCAGGTGGCGAGGTTGGGTGTAGTTTTGAAATACATAGGAGCAAATGCATTGTAGTCGGGGATTCACCGTTCGTGTCACACCCTTATTCTATACTTAGAATAATTACCATAATAAAAATAAGGTTTGAATGATATAACTATAGTATGAAGCAAATCAAACAAGAGGCATCACTTTGACGGTTTATAAAAATTTTGGCATTATGTCCCTATATTTTGTATACACCAAAAACTCAAGCAATACTATTTATACACACTTATAAACATATTCTCATATACAAACATACTTTGTATCATAATACATAACATGGAACTTGTTTCAAACCCTGACATAAAATTTACTACAATACATATGCGGAAGCTATACAATAAGATGTCCGGTTCTTGTCGAGGTAAGGCACGTCACAAGAATCCATTGGCGAACCGGCATCCTACGTCTCTTCACTACCTGATCCTGTAATACATGAGCTATGTGAGTTTATAAAACTCATTAAGTTGGCACTTGTACGTATCAATATGCGTCGAAGGAACATACATATCAAGTCGTGACAACAATGAATCTTTAAACCATGTCATACCATAGCATATATTCACGTTCATTTTTGTACTTGAGCCTCATTAGTTGACCTGTACTACCGTGCTTGCTTTATTATATAGCTACTACTGTGTTGGACGTCAGGGAGCAACCTTTGGCAACCCTACGCCCCATGAACATATATTGGCCAATAGCTTTGGTGGACTTAAAACCACCCATGATATCAACAAGCTCTATATCATGTAAAAATCCATCATTTTCCTTTCATGTTCATGTTCATTTTCATAACATAGCACCCATCATCAATATTCATGAGTTTCTTACATGTTTAATACATAACAATGGAATGTGGTGCTATGTTTTCATCAATAAGATACTAACAATGTAAATATAGCAATAATCAATGGGAAGTATTTGAAATCATAATATTACTCATGTATTACTTCAAGAACATGCCAACTTACAGTCCAAGCGTACGAATACTGGTTTGAGACGATGATTCTCGCTCCTATACTGTCAAACATATCAATAATTTAATTTCTATGTCTATACTAGTGAAAGTTACCCCTCTACATGAAGAACAACTAAAAGAGAAGAAAACTTACACCTTTAGGAAGTTCTTGGGATGGAGAACTAAGTTCTAACCTCAAAATGATGAAAGGAATGAAGAAGAAAGCATTTGGAGGAAGTTTTCTAGGTTTTCTTTCGAGTTCATGCTGTTAGAGAAGGTGAGAATGGTGGAAAGTGTGGAGAAAACTTGATACTTATCTTTTTATACTGCTGGGCGCATATGCGCGACTTTTCGGGCGCATCTGTGCGGCCCGTTCTGCCCACCCGGCGCATATGCGCGAGTTCTGGCGCATATGCGCGCCACATTCTGCCAAAAAACTCATTTTTAACTTCCGGATTAGCTAAAGTGGTCAACATGAAAGTTGTAGCCCTATGTGTTTTCTTGCATCTCCAATTTGCTTCATGTCATTTGAAGGTCTGAGTAAAAAGTTATGCTCATTCTCCCAACATGTGTCAGTGCAGGAACAAGGATACACACGACACACTTCGGGCCACTTTTGGCTCTTCTTCCCTAATGATTTCAACAAAACTCAAAACATGGAAATTGTAGCATTATATCTTTGCTTTCTAATGGTCATAGCCTCACATAATTTGGATGCATATTCTAAAAATTATGCTAAAACCCATAAAAACTGCCATATTTTCATATCATTTCCTACAAACTTCATTACACTATTTCTACCTACACATCTTACTATCACCATTTAGACATATTTTCATTCTCAATACACCATGAACAGTATAAAAATCATGTTCAATCTCAATATTGATACCTCAATAATCATGTGAAATCTAATGAGCTAAATAACAACATAATAA
This sequence comes from Primulina tabacum, assembly GCF_025594145.1. NCBI lineage: Eukaryota > Viridiplantae > Streptophyta > Magnoliopsida > Lamiales > Gesneriaceae > Primulina > Primulina tabacum. The sequence continues at coordinate 16,574,262 of NC_134558.1, forward strand.
ACGACATAAACACATTATTATCATTTGTACGAGTAACCGGGCATTACAGTTCGCCTATGGGTGAAGATATCCTATGTGATCTGATAAGTTAGTAATGCAAGGAGTCTCTGGCCAGAGCAAGAAATGTGGTTTAGGGAACGGTGTTTTCCTAGTTGCGCATGCCATGCCACTATTTGTACTCAAAGATAAATCGCATCGTTATCGAATTCATATGCAACTCTCGATATACCAATGGTTTCATATTCGATCGGGATATATGTGTTGAAGGGAGCGTATTTTACGCTAACCATGACTAAAGGTTCTTGCAGGCACTATCAGTGATACCTAGAGGATCATGGGGCAATACTAATAGACCCTCTTACCATGATCCGATGGGTGTAATCAGAAATGAGTTCTGACATTCTTGATCAATGTGTTGATGAAAAGAATGGGTATAACTAAGGTAAGCCCGAATAAGAATAAATGTTATTCTGAATCACATGGAGATGTGAACCCACAGCTAGCTGTATCGCTGAACCATTGAGGGTCACACAGGTATCGGATTCTATGTTCCCGTTGAGATAGTCAAATTTCAAGGAGTTGGAATTTGAAAACTATAGTTTGATGGAGATCAAACAGGAAGCTTATAAAGAAGTTTATGAGCTGATTCCATAGGATGGAAGAAATGGAAGTTGGCATGATTGCTAAATAAGGAAGAAGAGTGGAACTGCCTGTTTTGTGAATGAGTTCACTAAAACTGGTAGCTGACCAATATGGTAAGTGAAAATTTTGGTCTTCGAAATTTTTGATTTTCATTATATGAACAAGATTTGTATCCTTGGTACATCGGCGCTCTCGGATCGTCGATCGATGTTATAATGAGTTTGGGATCATTTTTTTTAGTTAATTTGAAATATACTGATTAAATGATTTTGCTAGTAGTGGTGACTACTAAAATGCACAAATTCTCATAAATATTCTAGAGAAGTCTAGAATTTAAATTAACCAATAAGTTAGTTTATAAATTAAATAATAGTTATTTAATTTAATATACATATACATGTAAATATTTTATACGGTGATATAAAATATGTGTATATGATATTATTATATCATGTATTATTAAATGTTAATAAATACATTATATATTAATTACATGAGAGTTTAAATATAATGAAATTATTAGAGTCTCACTGTATAAATACATCATTAGGGCACATTGTTAGATGATGAATTGTTGCACACAAAATAAAAAATTTCCTCCCTTCCTTGACAAGAAACCCACGGCCACTTCATTAAATGGGTGGAAGAAATTTTGTCCATTAGCAAATTGGATTTGCTAATTTATTGATTAAGAATCAATGATTATTCGGTTAATTATTGATTAAGAATCAATAAGCAAAATTAACAAAACATGGGCGGTCCTCGGGTTAATTATTGGATTTGAAGCATTGCATAAAAACTTAAAAATATGGGCGGTCCTCGGGTTTAGCCTCCTGCTCAGTCCAAGCCAGCTCACTGGTCCTCACCTCTCCTCTCCTCAAATTCATCCTCACCTGCATCGATCAAGTCTAGTGAGTCTAACGACTCAACATGTATAAACTGAGCATAACAAGTAATACGTAATAAAACCACATGCATCTTTAAAGTAGAGCGTACATACTTGAAAATTGAACATAATAGCAAAAACTGTAACGTACCGTACTTTTAAACTACTTGAAATTTGCGGAAAAATAAAAATTTTCTTAAATACAAAATGAAATTTCAAATTGTGATCATGAATAAAATGTCCAACCAAAAATATTTGCAATAAGATAGATCACATATAAAGTTTGCTAAAGAAAAACACTTAACCAAAACGTGAAATCAGAGTAGTTGAACCATTGCATAAAAACTTAAAAACATGGGCGGTCCTCGGGTTTAGCCTCACGCTCAGTCCAAGCCAGCTCACTGGTCCTCGCCTCTCGTCTCCTCAAATTCATCCTCACCTGCATCGATCAAGTTTAGTGAGTCTAACGACTCAACATGTATAAACTGGAGATAGCAAGTAATACATAATAAAACCACATGCATCTTTAAAGTAGGGCTTACATACTTGAAACTTGAACGTAATAGCATAAACATACTTGAAACTTGAACGTAGTAGCATAAACATAGACGTGCCATCATCATAAGAATTTTCTTAAACATACTTCCATCATACATACTTGAGCATACATAACATCATTTTTCGTAGAGATATGTTTCAAAGCAAGTGACCCATACATAAATGTGCCTGATCAGACTAAAAAACAATACTGGGCTGGCAGGGAAAGTCCACTACCACATACAAGAGATCCCCGTCGATAATTTAACGGGTGGATTGGTCCCTGGTCATACTTTTTCACTTTCCAATCTTGATCTAAACCCGGTTATACTTTACCGGGGTGGAGAGGTCCTCGGCCACGTTCACCAACTTCCAAACCCGCTCATAATTTTGTCACAAGACAATTAGCATACATCAAAACTTAATATATTTTCTTTTGCACATCGAACATACTTACTTGGCGTTGAGGGATTCGTTGGATCTCGCTTGGGGCCAATGCTGCACATACTAACAAGAGTTCAAACACTTATCTTTCATAGCTTAGACGTAGGCACTCGTGCTCACCACCGAAGCAATTAAATAGTTTATGACATTCTAGATCACTCGGGAATTGGCCTCGTTTAATTATCGTACTAAACCATGACATCGAACCCCAAAGCAATCAACATATTTTTCACAAAAACGAAGTACACGGACCCCGTGCCGGGTCCGGCTATGGGTCCGTGTAGACTCTGTAGAAATATACCAAAAAAGTAGAAAGGGCACGGACCCCGTATACACCTCCGGTTCAGGGTCCGTGTAGGCTCTGTTTTATGACACCTCGAAAGAAACAAGGGCACGGACCCCGTGAAAGGGTCCGGCCCCGGGTCCGTGTACCTGCGGTAGAAGCAAACCAACGAGAATTCTTATGCTTGCGACTTAGTCTCCATAACTCGATCATTCCGACCGTGACTCGACAATTCGAAACCCATCCTAGGATACTATAGCACTGACTCAAGCCTATACAAATGCCCCAAAATATCTGCGCATCACAAGCTCCGCAACAAATCCGTGAACACGACATTTGACACCAAAACCATTCCTACGACTTCTAATTCAACCAAGTGCCTAACGACACTAATCGAAACACCAACCATCGCCCCAACATCATTCTCGATATACCTAAATGCATCAGCGATCACCCGTTGATCCCCAACGAAGCCTGCAACAATAAAACTTCAAGAACGCATTTTCAGAAAATCGTAGTTTGAGCAGTCCAACGAAAACAATCATAACTCACTCATTTATTATCCAAATATTTCGAATTTACTGTCAAATCGAAGGTATCAAAAAGTTCTACAATTTGGTTAAAGTTTTTCCTGAAAATCAACGGAAAACTCGCAGTATTTAAAATGGCATCATATTTCGAGTTTTCAGATCTAAAATCGTTTCAAAACCGATCCAACATGTTTTTGCTCAAACTTTTCACAACATACATAGATTTTTACACATAATAAACATAAAAACAAATACTTTGACGAGATTGATTTATAAACGAAAGAATATACATGCCTTTTTATATTTAAAATTACCGAACCGACGATAACGAAGCGGAAACGGTGCAAGCGTTGATCTGGGACGATTGTGGAACTATTTTCTCGAAGAAAAACCAACGAAAAACTGCTGGAAAACTGATGAGGGAGGGGCGGCTGCTCTCTTGTTCTAAGAACCCTAAAATTTTCTTCTAAAAAAATATAAGAGGTGAAATGTGTATGTGTGTGTTGTGTGAAACGTATATGGATGTGTGTAAAAGAGTGTGTGTGTGTGTGTTTTTGTGTGAGTTAATAATAGGGTTAATTAGGGGCTAAATTGTGGTAAAATTAATAATTAGCAAACAATTAAAAATGATAACCCACTTTTAACTTAATAAAATCCCTTAATTTAAAATAAAATGCACACTTGGTAAACTTTAAAAGTTTTTAAATCCTAAAATCACTAATTAAATCAATTAGGCTATAAAAATGCTAAAAACTAAATAAACCTTTTAAAATGTCTCAATCCTAACTTAAAATAAAATACTACGTTTTAAAATCGTCATAATCGTCACCGGTCTCTTTTCCTCAATCCCGCATCGAATAATCGCCTGAAACATGAAACTCAAGAAAAGATTTAACGTGCATCACATAAACATAAATAATTAAAATAATGCAATTTAAATAGATCATGCATCGCTATAAATCATTTTAAACTTAAATAAATAATTTTAAATTTTAAATAAATGCATGGGTTTTACGTGTACTGAATTTGGGCCTTACAGTTTCTCCCCCACTTATATAAATTCCGTCCTTGAAATTAAACTTACCAAACAGTTTTGGGTAGCGGTTCCTCATATCTACCTCGGTCTCCCAAGTGGCCTCCTCCACTAATTGATTCAGCCATCGGACTTTGACCAACTTGGTCACCTTGTTCCGAAGTCTCCGCTCATGTCTGTCTAGGATTTGGACAGGTCTTTCCTCATACGACAGATCCAGAGCAAGCTGTAACGGCTCATAGCTCAACACATGCGAAGGATTTGCTAGGTACTTCCTCAGCATCGAAACGTGGAACACATTGTGTACACCGGCCAGATTCGGCGGTAGGGCTACACGATAAGCTATTGTCCCAACCATGTCAAGAATTTCGAACGGCCCAATAAACCTCAAACTAAGCTTTCCTCTCTTCCCAAATCTCATAACACCCTTCATGGGTGCTATCTTTACAAAAACGTGATCACCTACGGCAAACTCTAGATCCCTTCTCCTCTTGTCAGCATAACTCTTTGACGACTCTGGGCTGTTTTCATCCTGTCTCGGATCTTGACCACTACGTGTGCAGTCTGCTGAACAATCTCTGGGCCAAGCTCTGACCTCTCACCGACTTAATCACAATGAATCGGCGACCTGTACTTCCTCCCATACAGTGCCTCGTAAGGAGCCATACTTATACATGATTGAAAATTGTTGTTGTAGCTAAACTCCACTAGAGGTAGCTTAGATTCCCAAGTGCCATGGAAATCGGTCACACAGGCTCGCAACAAATCCTCCAAAATCTGATTCACTCGCTCAGACTGGCCATCTGTCTTAGGGTGAAAAGCTGTACTGAATAGCAACTTTGTCCCCATGGCTGTGTGCAAACTCTTCCAGAAGGACGATTTGAACCTCGGTTCCACGTCGGACACAATAGAAACTGGGATTCCGTGCAATCGAACTATCTCCTTGATATAGAGCTCCGCATACTGCGTCATGTAGAAAGTCGTTTTCACAGGCAAGAAGTGTGCAGACGTAGTAAGTCGATCAACTATGACCCAAATAGCATTGGATCCTCTGACTGACCTCGGCAAACCAACAACGAAATCCATGGTGATATTCTCCCATTTTCAGTCGGAGATAGAGAGTGGCTTGAGCATTCCTACTGGCCTCTGATGCTCTGCTTTCACTTGTTGACAAGTGAGGCATTCAGACACAAATCGGCGGATGTCACGCTTCATACCTGGTCACAAATACAGGATCTGCAAATCCTTGTACATCTTAGTACCTCCTTGGTGGATGGAATACGGAGATGTATGTGCCTCTGTCAGAATATCCTCTCTGATCGAATCAACACTAGGCACCCACATTCTACCTTTGTACCTCACAATACCATCGGAGACTATGTAGAGTACACTGCACTTGGCTTCATCCTTCAGTCAACATTTCTACAACTGCTCATCTGAAGACTGATCTCGACGGATTTGGTCAAACAAAGAAGACCGGACTGTCAGATTAGACAACTTAGGAGTTCTGCCCTTAGGATAAATTTCTAACCCAAACTCTGAATCTCTGACTGAAGAGATCTCTGCACTAACAAATGTGCTACGACTGCAACTTTTCTGCTCAAGGCGTCTACCACAACATTAGCTTTCCCCGGATGATAGCTAATTTTGCAATCGTAGTCTTTCACCAACTCTAACCACCGGCTTTGTCTCATATTCAGCTCTTTTTGCGTGAATAAATACTTGAGACTCTTGTGATAGGTAAATATTTGGCATTTCTCGCCATACAAATAATGTCTCCATATCTTCAACGCAAAGACAACGGTAGCTAACTCAAGATCATGAGTTGGATAGTTCTTCTCATGCACTTTCATTTATCTAGAGGCATAAGCTACAACCCGACCATGCTTCATCAAAACTGTGCCTAGACCGAGCTTAGATGCATCGGTGTATAGTACAAAATTGCCTTGACCTGCTGGCATGGCTAACACTGGTGCTATAATAAGAGTTTGCTTCAAAGTATCAAAACTCTTCTGACACTCATCACTCCATATGAATTTAGCATTCCTTTTAGTCAATGAAGTTAGTGGCACTGCAATCGAAGAAAATCCCTGAATAAATTTTCTGTAGTAGCCTGCTAAGCCTAGGAAACTGCGGATCTCTGACGCATTCTTCGGCTCAACCCATTCCTTAATCGCTGCTACCTTAGCTGGATCCACCTCAATGCCACTGCTAGAAATTATATCACCCAAAAACTCTACCTTCTCCAACAAAAATTCACACTTACTGAATTTTTCAAACAACCTGCAACTCTGGAAGACCTGCAAAATTGTACCCAAATGCTAACTGTGCTCCTCATGGTTCTTCGAGTATATGAGAATGTCGTCAATGAACACTATGACAAACTGATCTAGGTTGGGCTGAAAAACTCGATTCATGAGGTCCATAAATATCGCTGGAGCATTCGTCAAATGCCCATATCTATCTCTGAAGGCTGTCTTATGAACATCGACATCCTTTACCTTCAATTGATGATACCCCGACTGAAGATCTATCTTTGAAAACACTGTGGCTCCCTGCAACTGATCGAACAAGTCCTCGATCCTTGGAACTGAGTGTTTATTCTTGATCGTTACCTTGTTGAGTTCTCGGTAATCGATACACAGTCTAATGCCCCCGTCTTTCTTCTTTACGAAGAGCACTGGTGCTCCCCATGGTGAGAAACTAGGGCGGATGAATTCTTTATCTAGGAGCTCCTGAATCTGTTGTTTGAGTTCTAACATCTCAGCTGGAGCTAACAAGTACGGTGCCTTGGAGATTGGCACGGTGCCTGGCATAAGATCAATGGCGAACTCCACCTATCTCCCCGGTGGAAAGCCTATGACGTCATCTTGAAAGACGTCGGAAAAATCTCTGACTACTGGTACATCAGATATAGACGGAGTTGGTACGTCAGGCGCTGAAACAAAGCTGTCCAAGAAAGCCTGGCAGCCCTTATGAATGAGCCTCCGTGCCTGCATGCAAGAGATCATGCGAGGGAAACTTCTCCATCTATCTGGCTCAAAGGGAAACTGCTCCATGCCCAAAGGTCTTACTAACTCTGAACTTTTCTGGAAATCAATGAGAACTCTGTTCTTTGTCAGCCAGTCCATTCCCAAGATGATATCAAATTCTGGCATGGGCAAAACATTAGATCGGCATACACCAAGTGACCTTGCAGTTTGAGATCGATGTCTTTGACGACGCTAGTAGCTGATAATTCTTCCCCTGATTAGACTATCACTGAATAGCTCACATCGAGTGCAATAGACTTGATGTCCAGATTATTAGCCAACGTCTCCGAAATAAAAGAGTGTGTGGCCCCCGAATCTATCAAGGCCTTCGTGGCAGTTCTTTTTATGAAAATATTTCTTGAGGGACGTTGGTACAACACAAAAACTTATATCCCAAAAATTCTAATCTTAACCTCAAGCATAGTAGAAATTTATACCCCAAGTCACCAAAATATTAACTAGCACACTAATAATCCCAAATAAAATTCAAAACATGCATAGCAAGAATAATGCGGTGCTGAATTAAATTGGTTACCAGTTAGCAGGGTCATTTCTAGGTTCGCCTCCTCTGCCTACACGGCGAACACTCTACCCTGGGTCGGCTGCCTCCACTGTGGGCAGTCCTTCAACATATGATCGCTTGCTCCGCATTTAAAGCACTTGCCCGATCCATATAAACACTGTCCCGGATGCTGGCAGTTGCACTTTGGGCACACTGGGTACTCAACGGGTTTCTGAGGAGCCTTCTGTTGAGGAATAGGACCCTTGCCTTTCGACGGTCCCTGAAATGGCCTCTTCCCCTGCTGCCCCTGGAAAGGCCTCTTAAACTAGGTTCGCTGCTGCTGAGGTGCCTTATTGGGCCTCTTGCCCTGCCTATCACTCTCTATATTACTTTGGTCCTAGTCTGCCGCCAAGGCTCTAGATACGGCAACGGCATAGGTAGTAGGACCAGCAACCCTGACATCACGGTGCAAGATCGGACGCAACCCATCCATAAAATGCCTCAACTTCTCCCGGGCATTATTCGTAACCAGGGGTACAAAGTGACACCCCCTCTCGAAATACCTGACGAAGTCTGCCACGCTTCTGTCTCCATGTCGCAGCGTCACGAACTCCCTAGTCAATCTGGAGCGTACTTCATCAGTGAGGTATTTGGAGTAAAAGACTTTCTTGAAATCGTTCAAAGTTAAAGTCTGCAAATTAACCGACACAGACGCACTTTCCCACCATATCCTGGTGTCCCCTGTCAACAAAAAGTTGGCACGTTTAACTCTGTCTGCATCATGCAGCTCCATGAAAGCGAAAATCACCTTGATGGACTTAATCCATCCTTCAGCTATCATCGGGTCAGTAGTCCCTGAGAACTCCTTAGATCCATCCTCCCAAACCTCTCATACACAGCCTCTGGTCTGGGTCTCGCCCTTGTATCCACTGCATCCTGATTCCCCGCAAATTGTGCGAAGAAATGAGTCATTCCTGCAAGCATCTGAGCTTGCATATCAGGGTTGACGAGGAGAAGTGACCCTCTCCCAATCCTGGGCTTCCCTATTCTCATCGCCTGCTTCACGCACAATCCTACATCTGGGAGGCATACAGTTCTAGCATATACCCAACAGTAAACCCAACATGTATGAACATAATACTAATATCATAAGATGCACGTAAAATAAATTCAAACATGCACATGCTAAAATCATGACTGGATACATATTACAAGAATGAATTTAAAACTTTAAAACTTACAGACTTGAGGTGTGACTTCTGAGCTTCTCGCAATTGGCAGTAGGCATAACCCTTTACAAGAACATCGCTTTGATACCAAATGTAACGTACCGTACTTTAAAAAACTACTTGAAATTTTTGAAAAAATAAAAATTTTCTTAAATACAAAATGAACTTTCAAATTGTGATCATGAATAAACTGTCCAACCAAAAGTATTTGCAATAAGATAGATCAGATATAAAGTTTTTTAAAGAAAAATACTTGTCTAAACATCATCAACCAAAACGTGAAATCAGAGTAGTTGAAGCATTGCATAAAAACTTAAAAACATGTGCGGTCCTCGGGTTTAGCTTCCCGCTCAGTCCAAGCCAGCTCACTGGTCCTCACCTCTCGTCTCCTCAAATTCATCCTAACCATCATCGATCAAGTCTAGTGAGTCTAACGACTAAACATGTAAAAACTGAAGATAGCAAGTACTACATAATAAAACCACATGCAACTTTAAAGTAGAGCTTACATACTTGAAACTTGAACGTAATAGCATAAATATACTTGAAACTTGAACGTATTAGCATAAACGTAGACGTGCCATCTTCATAAGAATTTTCTTAAACATACTTGCATCATACATACTTGAGCATACATAACATCATTTTGCGTAGATACATGTTTCAAAGCAAGTGACCCACACATAAATGTGCCTGATCAGACTAAACCACAGTACTTTGCTGGCAGGGAAAGTCCACTACCATATACATGAGGTCCCCGTTCATAATTTAGTCACAAGACATTTAGCATACCTCAAAACTTAAAATATTTTCTTTTGCACGTCGAACATACTTACTTGGCGTTGAGGGATTCGTTGGATCTTGCTTGGGGCCACTGCTGCACATACTAACAAGAGTTCAAACACTTATCTTTCATAGCTTAGACGTAGGCACTCGTGCTCACCACCGAAGCAATTAAATAGCTTATGACATTCTAGATCACTCGGGACTTGATCTTGTTTAATCATCGTACTAAACCACGACATCGAACCCCAAAGCAATCAACATATTTTTCCCAAAGACGAAGTACACGGACCCCGTGCCTGGGTCCGGCTATGGGTCCGTGTAGACTCTGTACATATATACCCAAAAAGAAGCAAGGGCCCGGACCCCATATACACATATGGGTCAGGGTCCGTGTAGGCTCTGTATTATGACACCTCAAAAGAAACAAGGGCACGGACCCGTCCGTGTACCTGCAGGAGAAGCAAACCAACGAGAATTCTTATGCTTGTGACTTAGTCTTCCTAACTCGATCATTCCAACCGTGACAAGACACCTCGAGACCCATCCTAGGAAACTATAGCACTGACTCAAGCCTATACAAATGTCCCAAAACAACTACGCATCAGAACCCACGCAACAAATCCGTGAACACGACATTTGACACCAAAACCATTACTACGACTTCTAATTCAACCAAGTGCCTAACGACACTAATCGAAACACCAACCGTCACCCCAACATCATTCTCGATATACCTAAATGCAGCAGCGATAACCCGTCGATCCCCAACGAAGCCTTCAACAATAAAACTTAAAGAACGCATCAAGAACACATTTTTTTTCGGAAAAACGCAGTTTGAGCAGTCCCATGAAAACAATCATAACTCACTCATTTCTTATCCAAATATTTTGAATTTACTTTAAAATCGAAGATATCGAAAAGTTCTACGTTTCGTATGTTGAAAGTTTTTCCAGAAAACCGACCGAAAAATCGCAGTAATTAAAATAATATAAAATTCGTGTTTTGGGATTCAAAAACAGTTTCAAATGTGATCCAATCATATTTGCTCAAACTTCTACGCAACATACACGTCTTTTTCATACAATAAAAATAAAAATCGTTACTATGACAATATCTATGCAAAAACGGAAGAATATACATGACTTTTGATAATTGAAATACCGGAACGACGATACCGAAGCGGAAAAGATGCAAGGGACGATTCGGGACGAACGTGGCACGATTTTCTTGAAGAAAAGTGGCAACAATTGCTGAAATCTTTGAGGGGGGGGGGGGCGGATGCCGAGTTTTGTTAGAAACCTAGGTTTTATTTAGCTTTCAAAAATCTGAAGTGAGATGGAATGAAATGTGTGTGGTGATGGTGTGTGTAAAAACATGTAAGTGTGTGTGAGTGTGTGTAACGTGTGTGTGTGTGTGTGTGTGTGATTAATTAGGGGCTAATTAGCTCAATTAGATAAATAATAAGCAATTTACATGATAATTAAAATACCAATTCCCCACTAAATTAGTAGCCTCCCTAAATTTAAAATAATATGCACATTCCTTAACTTTAAAAGTTTAAAAATCTTAAAATCACCTAATAAATTAAATTAGGCTTAAAAAAATGCTAAAACTAAATAAATCATTTAAAATGCCCCATTCTTAACTTAAAATAAAATACCACATTTTAAAATTGCCAAAATCATCGCCGATCTCTTTTCCTCGATCCCGCATCGAATGGGCATTTTAAAATCGCCATAATCGTCGCCAGCCTCTTTTCCTCGATCCAGCATCGAATAATCGCATGAAACATGAAACTCAAAAAACATTTAACGTGCATCACATAAAAATAAATAATTAAAATAATACAATTTAAATAGATCATGCATCGCTATAAATAATTTAAAACTTAAATAAATAATTTAACAATTTAAATAAATGATTGGGTTTTACGTGTACTTAATTTGGGCTCTACATGAACATACTTGAAACTTGAACGTAATAGCATAAACATAGACGTGTCATCATCATAAAACTTTTCATAAACATGATTGCTTCATATACTTTAACATACATAAACTTCATCATTTTTCGTTGAGATATGTTTCAAAGCAAGTGACCAATACATAAATACGCCTAATCAGACTAAACCACAGTAACGGGCTGGCAGGGAAAGTCCACAACCACATACGTGAGATCCCCATTCATGCTTTAACGGGTGGATTGATCCTTGGTCATTCTTTACCGCTTCCCAATCCTGATCTAAACCCGGTCAAGCTTTACCGGGTGGAGAGGTCCTCGGCCACGTTCACCGACTTCCAAAACCATTCATAATTTGTTCACAATACATTTAGCATACCTCAAAAACTTAAAAATATTTTCATTTTGCACGTCGAACATACTTACATGGCGTTAAGGGATTCGTTGGATCTCGCTTGGGGCTACTGCTGCACATACTAACATGAGTTCAAACCCTTATCTTTCATAGCTTAGACGTAGGTACTCGTGCTCACCACTGAAATAAATAAATAGCCTATGACATTCTAGATCACTCGGGACTTGACCTCGTTTAATCATCATAATAAACCATGACATAAAACCCCATACCAAATCCTATATTTTATATTCATAACCACAAAACAAATCCTACATTTTATATTCTATTAAAAATAAATTAAAAAAATAATTTTAAAAGGGTTACACGGACCCCGTGTTAGGGTCCAAGTAGGGGTCCGGGTAGGCACTGGAAATTCGCATTTTGAAGGAAAAAGGGCACGGACCCCGTGTAAGGGTCCGGCTTCGGGTCCGTATAGGTGCTGGAGTCGTGAACAAACGGAATTCTCTACACTTGTGGCTTAATCCTACCTCAAGACCCATTCCTAGGATGCTAAGGCACTGTTTCAACTCAAACAAACACCCCAAAACACCTACGCATGACAAACAACGCAACCCAAATCCGTGAACACGACATTCGACACCCAAAACACATCCTACGACTTCTAATGCATACAAGTGCCTATCGATGCGAACCGACACACCAAAAACTATCCCAACATCATACTCAACATACTTAAACACAGCATCGAACACCCGTCGATCCCCAACAAAGCCTACAACAATAAAACTTCAAGAACACATCAAGAACGCATTTTTCAGAAAAATACAGTTTGAGCAGTCCCACAAAAACGATCATAACTCACTCATTTCTTATCCAAATATTTCGATTTACTATCAAATCGAAGGTATCAAAAATTTCTATGATTCATATGTCGAAAGTTTTCTAGAAAATTGAATGAAAAGTCACAGTAATTAAAACGACAGCGAATTTCAAGTTTTTAGATCCAAAAGCGTTTCAAAAGCGATCCAATAAATTTTTGCTCAAACTTTTCAAAACATACATGGATTTTTACGCATAATAAACATCAGAACACATAATATGACGAGATAACGCAGAAATAACAGAATATACATGCCTTTTGATATTTAAATTTACCGAATCGACGACACCGAAGCGGGGAAAGATGCGAGGTTGATCCGGAACGATTTGTGGCTCGATTTCCTTGAAGAAAAGTGGTGAGAATTGCTGAAATATTTGAAGGGAGGGGCGTCTGCTGAGTTTTCTTAGAACCCCAGGCTTTCTTGCTCTCAAAAAATTAAATTCTGAAATGTGATTGTGTGTGTTTTGCCGATCGGTTTTGGTGTGTGAAAAAGTGTGTATGTGCGTGAGTTTAGGTAATAATTAGGGGATAAAAATTTCTTAATTAAAAATTAACCCCTAATTAAAAGTTAGTCAAACACTAACTTTACTATATAAAAAAATCCCTTAATTAAAATAAAATGTACAAATACTAAATTTTTAAAAGTTTAAAATCCTAAAAATCACTTAATAAATAAGTTTGGATTTAAAATCGTAAAACTAAATAAATCACTTGAAATGCCACATTCTTAACTTAAAATAAATTTCCTCATTTTAAAATCGTCAAAAATCATCGTCGGTCTCTTTTCTTCGATCCCGCATCGAATAATCGCCTGAAACATGAAATTCGAGAAACATTTTAACGTGCATCACAAAAACATAAATAATTTAAAATAATGTAATTTCATAAATCATGCATCTCAAAATCATTTTAAATTTGATTAAATAATTTAACAATTAAATAAATTCATGGGTTTTACGTATACTGAATTTGGGCTCTACAGAAATTAACATGAATAAGCTTACCCTTACCCACAGTTTTACCTTTGAAGTTGTCTCCAAAACTGATGTTTGGACCAGTGTATTCGATCACTTGAAATAGCAAATTTGCATCCCCTGTCACATGATGGGAGCATCCACTGTCTAGATACCAGGTTGATTCTTTGTTTGTACCTGTCACCTGTAATCACACACAATATATAATCTTAGTACCCACAACTATTTGGGTTCTAAACTGATTAGTCTTTTAGGAACCCAGACTTGGACGAGTCTAACTTACTTTCCATTTGCTGTGTTCCAAATAGTTTTTATCGGCTTGTGTGTGCTTGATGTATAGTGTGCAGATGAAGAAATTTGAGCTTTAGCCTCGTTCAACTGGTTGTTCAGCCGATACTTTTCTGAACTGGCTTACGTTTATAGTAAATGGAGTAGCCATTAGAATAGTTCATGTAATTATTGCTGAACCTTTTTGGTGACTGACTTTGTGGGTCAGTTAAAATTTTTGGGCTATAACCAATACCATACCTTCTAGCCTTGTTCTTATTTTCAATGGGTTGTACAACTTGTTTACTTGGCTAAGGTTGTTTTTGTACCACAACTGATTTTACAAAGTGAATATATTTTCCTTTTTCCATGTTCAGTTTTGGCTGAGTATCACTGGTGGAAGTTTCATCTTGGTTGCTGAACCCTAAACCAGTTTTATCATTAACTGATTTTTTCTTATCTTGTATTGCAGCTAGTGCAATACATGATTTATTCCATGCCTTAATAAGCTCAGTTTGCTTTAAATTCTCAAGCATTAACTGCTGAATCATAGATTGATTCTTGCTTCTTTCAGAATTCAGCTCAGCAATCTCCCGTTTAAGACTCAACAGATCAACTGATTCTTCAGTTCCAAATTTATCTTCTTTGGGATTTGCTTTGCTCTAGCCTTCTCAAAAGATAGGGCAAGCTTGTGATATTCGTTGACCATGTCATGAAGTGTAGAAATAAGTTCATTTCGTATGAAGTCATTTGAAGTAAAGTCGAATACCTGTTGACTGGTTGACTCCAGTTTTGTGTCATCAGCCATCAGAAACTTGATCTCTCATCATCAACATTGGAGTCGCTCAAGCTCTCAGATTCTGAATCATCACTGTCAGGTTCTGCCCATTTGGACTACTAGAAGCACCTCATTTTTCTTTTCGTATGTTTTCTTATCATCCTTAGTTCTTGTTGGATCTAGATAATCCTCTAAAAACGTTGATGAGCTGCAATAGCTCATGTTCTAAGAATGTATACATCGATGAATTATATCGAGTTTGGTAATAAACTAGGCCGAAAACACTCGAAATAACGCTTCATTAAGAAACACTAATATATTTAATATCTTGTGTTACTGATTAACTGAAAATAAGGGAGATCAGTTCTAGCATGTATCAGTTCAGTTATGGTGAGAACTGAACTGATAGCTACTCAAACTGATCAAATCAGTTTAAAGCAAGGGGTTAACAGTTAAAGTACACAAGATATATTTTATCGATGTTCGGAGACTTCAACTGCTCCTACGTCTCCCCTTCTACCACCTCGGGTAGGATTCACTAGAAGACTTTGATTGATTACATCAACTGTAATAACCCACCCAGCTTAGTACTTACCCACTGCCTAACTGAACTCCTAGACTAGACTGAAGGCAGGACCTTCCAGTCAACACTTCTGTAATGTCTATGTGAGAAAGACTACATACACAATTATTACGTCATTGTGCAAGACGGAATTTGATTGGTGGAGTGTGCGTGTGTGAGAACTGATCTCTGTGAACTACCCGAAAGTGTTCTCACACACTGAGGGAAATATGCTTATAATCTAAGACGATAACACGTTAAAGTGTTCCCTCAGAAACTGGGCTGATTGCTTCTTCAAAGCTAATATGCAATAAGCGTGTCCTCTCTGTATTTTCTATCAACTCTCATCATCGTCTTCACTGAACTTCGGCTTCTATTTATAGGCGTTTGGCTGAACGTACAGTGAGACTCATTGAATGAATCTGATGCAGTTTGAATTTGTTCCCCCAAATAGATATCTGGAACATTTGGCTTTAAGTGCTGCTGCAACGTCTCTTATTGTACTATGATCGTACAATATCTTTTGTACCTTTGTGCACAGCTGGATTAAGCTTGTCGTATCTGCAAACTGGTTCGTTCCTAACTGATGTTCTGAACTGGTCAGTTTAACTGATGAGGTGAAATCAACTGACTCGTCAGATGAACTGATTTCACTGATTCAGTTGAACTGATCAGTTGGACTCTTGATCAGTTGAACACTTCATCAGCTGGCTGGGCTTTTGAAGGTCTTCTTCTGAACCACCTATCAACTGGACAATCAGTTGAACTGCTCTTGATACTTCAGTTGTACGGGTTCAGTTCGATCAATCAGTTGTCACTTTTCAGTTTACGTCTTTAATAGCTTCAGTTTAGGCTCTGTAACTGATCAGTTCGATCAGTTACAACATCTGCACACTCGGTAAATTATTAGAAACAAAATAACAAGTTTTTTTAACATCAAAAATAAGATTGCGAACATGAAATGTTCCAACATTCTCCCACTTTTTTATGATCACAAAACTTGAACATTTAAAGCGATTTAAAATACAATTTTAACATTCAATACTTCTCTCCCTTTGTGAGAATAAAAAACGATTAAAAACAATAAAGCGAATAGAATAACTTTAAGTTCGAGGGATAGCAGAAAGAAAAACTCCCCCTCAACAACTGAATAAAACTATTTGAAAACAATTTTTCAGTTCGAGGGATAACAAATTAAAAAGCAGTTTAAAAAAAAAAGCTCCCCCTCAAGAATTGAATAAAACTCCTCCTCAAAAATATAATTGTTTGCGCGATTTTAAAAGGAGTTTAAGCAATAAACACTCAAGCAGTTAAGGCAACATATAAACTGGAAAAATAAGTTCAGTTACTTGCAAACTAACTTGATACATATGATATTAATTTAATCAATTATGCGTCCCTTGTATTAATATAAAGCACTCCATCTTATGTAAGGGAATTGCAACTACACTTAGCAAATATCAAATAACATCAAGTATCACTAAGTTTATATAAAATAGAATTGAGTGTACCAACAATTGGTCGCCTAGAATGCTTAGAATGCTGCATCGATTTTGAGTTTCTTTTGCCATAAGAACAACTAATTGCCTTGGAGTTGATCTCTGTGCTGATTAACTGGTCTAACTGATGCGAATTGGACTCAACTGATGCTGAACCGCATTGATCAACTACTAGGATCAGATATGGCAATGAAGCGGCGGCACTGCTGATGATTAAGCTCCACTTAACTCATCAGTTTCAGCTGGTAGTTGGCTTTCGTCTGTTGATCAGTATAACTGGTAAGATGGCAACTAAAATCATGTTCGCTGGTCAGTTTAGTTATCCTGCTGTCAGTCGAACTCAAAAATCCTGCACACAGCTAAACAACAAAATAGCACAGAAAACATATAAATTATCAGATGGTTTTGAAAACCATTTTAAAACACATTTTGAAAGAAATATCAGTTTTCAAATGTCCTTCTTAGAACAACTAGCTCTGATACCAATTGTTGGATCGAGATAATCCTCTAAAAACGTTGATGAGCTGCAATAGCTCGTGTTCTAAGAATGTATACATCGATGAATTAGATCGAGTTTGGTATTCAACTAGACGGAAAACACTCGAAATAATCCTTCGTTAAGAAACACTGATATATTTTATATCTTGTGTTATTGATTAATTGAAGATAAGGGAGATCAGTTCTAGCATGTATCAAATCATTTATGGTGAGAACTGAACTGATAGTTACTCGAACCGATCAAATCAGTTTAAAGCAAGGGATTAACAGTTAAAGTACACAAGATATGTTTATGGATGTTCGGAGACTTCAGCTGCTCCTACGTCACCCCTTCTACCATCTCGGGTAGGATTCACTTGAAGACTTTGATTGATTACATCAACTGTAATAACCCACCCAGGTTAGGACTTACCCACTGTCTAACTGAACTTGTTGCGACTTTGATTGTTGCACTCCCAAGAGCAAGTTGTCCACAAGTAGTATAATTCGGTGAGTCCGAATATCGTATCCACAGGGAAGCTAAGGTTATTACAAGTCCACTACAATATCTTTTTGTTTTTTTCTTTTAATGGTTTGAATCTTTAATTGGTAATTTTTAATTGTTCAAATTTTAATTTAAGTAGTTGAGATTAAAGGATCCACTCTTGGTATTTTAATAAAGTTATCATTAATGAACATTATGGAAATCCACATAATAAAATGGTTCCAATATATATTAAATAATCATATTTATATTATGTTATATATTATTATCTTATAAGTATATAATATATACCAAAACTTGTAAATGTTGTCAAGTATTTATTGTGCTATATATATATTTGTAAACACTAAATCAAGGTTCCCACTTTAAATGGTTGTTAAAACCAAACAAACATTTAAATGGTACAAAGAAATTAATATTATGATATTAATATATAATAAATCAAGGCATCCACTTTAAATGGTTTAAAAATCAAACAAACATTTAAATAGTACCAAGAAATAAATATTATGATATATTCATATATAATAAATCAATGCATCCACTTTAAATGGTTGGTAATACCAAACTAACATTTAAATGGTTCCAAAAATTTAGTGTAACATATATCAACAATAAATCAAAACTCCCACTTATAAGTAGGGTATAAAAATACTTAAAGAAATAAAAATAACATAAACAATAAATAATGATTAAATAATATAAAACATAGATTCTTACCTTTTAATAACCTTATTATCATGCCAAGAGTTTCACCTTTCATCTAAACTTTGGGAAGTTAGCTACTCATTATTCAAAGTGTAAAACTTTAAATATGAATTTAACATGCTAATTATATTTAAATGAAGAAATAAAGGAAAAACAAAGAGAGAAATATATGAACTCAAAGGTTTGTTCATAAAGTGAGGGATATCTTAATACATTACAATGCACCCCTATTTATAGCCAAATATGGGGAACACAAATAAAATATTATTTTTTACACATAAGTCTTCATTGGTGTTCCAAGAAATTAATATTTTAATACACATCACTTTTGAAAATCTTTCATCCGAATTTTCTTCTCCACATAAAACAAAACATGTAGATATCTGAGTTGTTTGAATTGTGGTATTTTTTTAACCATTTGACCAAGTAATCTGAGAGATATGGTCAAAATGCTAGAGCATGGTAAAACTGCTAGTTCTTTGATAACTTTATTTGTTTCTTAATTTGATCCCACTTGTGAGAAGATTTTTATCTCATGCTTGCCACCAATATTGTAGATATTAACATCAACTTTCTACAGGTCCAAGAATCATCTTAATCCCATTTGCAACGCCAAGGTTATTCTTGTTTTATCGAACCTGTAAAAATAGTAAAAACTTATAATTACACAACAACTTATATTTTACACAATTTATTATAAAACATATAATATTTAAACATTTAATAAAACAAAAACTATATATTTATATTATAAAACATTTAATTAATATAAAATTTTTTATCTTTATCACATTCCCAACCAGCTTATTGCTAGTCCCTAGCAATTTAAGCGTTAATAGCAACACAAAACATAGTGATTAATTTAAATATAAATGTAATCAGAACTATCCAAGTGTTTAAATTAAATTTGAAAACTTTCAAAGTTATATCAAGATCATTATAATTATAATTTATGAAATAATCTGAACTGATCAATTTAAAGCTTATTTTCAGGTAGTTAAATGTACATTGCCTTCAGAAATTCCTAGTAATAGTCTCAACTCCATATCCTCACAGGTTAATAAGTGTTTCAATTTATGGGAATGATTTCTCTCATGGAGTTTGAATACAGATAAATGCTCAGGAAAATGGTTTACAGAATGCAGACAGACAAACGAGCCAAACTAATCAAAAGATAGGAAATTCATTGATTCAAAATCCAGTTGTTCTTATTATATATTTTTTTCCTGATCTTTTTTTTAATCATGGAATCAAACTAAGTTTATGATTCATGACCACATATTTATTCAATTTGTACAATGTATTTCTCTCTTTCATTCTTTTTTTTTTCTTTTCTTATTTGTATTTTTATGAGAGATAAATAGGTCGCAGCATATAACTTAAAAATTACATAGATCTTCAACATCTTTATTTTTTTTTCTTTTTTTCTTCTTTTTTTCAGGAAATATCAATTTTTTTTCAAAATAAAAACTCAAGATCTAAACAATAGATAGCCTCTCTGATGATCAATAAAGGCTCGCAAGCTGTTTTCTCAATCCTCTCCACTCACTCACAAAATATGTGTGGGTTTAAAAATTTTAGGCACACTTATCAGGTATATCTTGGGCCATATACTTTAATAATTGATTTTATCACAATGGTTAATCATTCAAAAAGATTTCATAAATCATATTTTTATAGTGATCAAAATATTAAATTTGAATTTTTTTTTCAAATAAAAATTTAAACATCCTTAGATAGATTATATATAAATCTTTCAAACATGTAATGTATGATATATTTGCAAATATTACTAAGATACAAACAAAAAACCATGTTTTTATTTTAAAATAATTTTTAAAATTTTTTTTTTAAATTTTTAAGTTTGTTCTCCCCCTAATCAGAATATGACATTGTCCCTAATGTCAAAATAACTATTAATAAAGAGTACATAATGAAAGAGATATGACCTGAATTTTATTGAAGATAACAAACTGAAACAAACGCAAACCAATTCACGATTTTTGAATCAATGATCCAACTTTATTTTCTTACTGCTTGATTGCGACCAATTGATATTTGTTATCATCGGATCAGGCTTATGAACAAAAGCTTCCAAATCATCAATCAATTGGTCGGCAGTCAAAGCACAGATGAGCATCCGTCGTCAATTTTCTGAAATGAAATTCTGTTCCACAGCTTTATCAAGAAATGTCAACAAACTGTCATAATAATTATTGATATTCAAGAAGTCCACAGGTTTATTATGTATATTAAATTGTGCCCAAGAAACAGTGTGAAAAATTTCTTCTAATGTACCAAAACCACCTGGTAGTGTGATAAAAGCATCAGAATTTTAAATCATTTTGGTGATTCTTTCATACATAGAAGAAACTTTTAATTCCTCCCCAATCGTAACACCTGTAATATTTTTTTCAGCTAAAGCTGTAGGAATAATACCCAAAACATGACTAACTCCAAGATGATCAGATGTTGAAACAGATCCCATTAACCCAATATTACCTCCCCCCTATACCAAGTGAATTTTTCTCTCAGCCAATATCTTTCCAAGATTATTCGCTGCTTCTACAAATACTTCATTTTTTCCAAGACTCGACCCACAAAATACACAAATATTTTTAAATGTTTGTGCAGAGGATCCAACCATGTTTTTACTTTCTTTTTGGTCTGCGAAAATAGAGAGAAAGATGAGAGATTTTATAGGGTAATATGTTATCATGACAAAACTATGGGTCATAGCTGTAAGCAGAATAAACAGTAAAAATAATAATGACACATATGCATATAAACATTAGTGTGATTGTGGCTCACAATTTTCCTCTGGTTTTACGTCCAGAAACGGCTTCAACGCCTTCTATGAGTCTAGGATATGCTTCCCATCCAATTTTCTTATAAATTGACAAACAAGGTCTTTTTTAGTCGGATTCCCAAGACTATGACGCTCATCTTGAAATTTTTTCCATAAACAGAGAAGTTCAATATGCACATGTCCACTAGAATGCGTCTCAAGAGTCAATAAGATGTTATCTAAAGACTCCTTACTCAGCCCATTCTTAATGAAACAAAATTTATCTTCTCTGTTATTGGAAACACATCCGAAAGATCTGCATCGTTTGTCACAAGTCCATCTTGCACACTTATGACAAACCCCTAACCTTTTGGCCCTTCGTTTTTTCGCATAAATGCTTTTTCCTAATCCAGGCAAATACCGAATGAGCAATGATTGTGGAACTTCTCCTTCTAATCGGACCTTAGCTTCTATTACAAGACGAATATCTTCTGGAATTCCTTTTTTCATTAGAAATCTCAATCTTTCACACCTACCTGCATAAATTTTTCTTAGAACATTTCCAGAAACAGAGGGAAAATATTTACAAATTTTTGAGAGATTTTCATCCATTTTGAAAAGAAAAGAAATGATTTTTTTTTTATTTTTGTATCAGCAATTATGGGAAACTGATTTAACTTACTATGAGAGTCACGGAGTACCGTTATCCACCATTTAACCGAGAAAATAAAAAGATTAAGGAAACCTGAAATAAAAACAAACAAAACTAAATGCAACATAAAAATTTTAGGATCAGAAAGGGAAATAAACTCTTCTTGAAATATTTCATTTTCTAAAAATGGTTTAAGACATTGTCCATTTACTTTAAAAACATCACCATTTTTAGGATTTTCAATATCCACAGCTCCATAAGGATACACATGCTTTACAACATATGGGCATGTCCATTTTGGTCGTAATTTTCCTGGGAATATGTGAAGTCGAGAATTATAAAGCAAAACTTTTTTACCAATCTCAAAAGATTTTCTAAGAATTGTTTTATCATGAAATGATTTGATTTTTGCTTTATAAATCCTTGAATTCTCATACGCATCATTTCTGAGTTTATCAAGTTCATTAAGTTGCAATTTGCGCAATTTGTTACAATCATCCATGCTTGAATTAAAAGTTTTGATCGCCCAATAAGCTTTATGTTCCAATTCCACAGGCAAATGGCAATGTTTTCCATAAACCAACCTATAGGGAGACATATTCAATGATGTTTTAAAAACTGTTCGATATGCCAAAGTGCATCATTAAGTCGAAGAGACCAATCTTTTCTATTTGAGTTAACGGTTTTTTCCAAAATTTTCTTTATCTATTAGCTAATTCAACTTGTCCATTTGTTTGAGGATGATAAAGAGTAGTTACTTTATGAGTAATACCATATTTTTTCATTAATGAAGCAAATGGTTTATTAACAAAGTGAGTTCCCCCATCACTTATCAAGGCTCGAGGAATTCCAAATCTACTAAAAATATTTTCTTTCAAAAATTTGATGACGATTTTATGATCATTTGTTCGACATAGAATTGCCTCTATCCATTTGGAAACATAATCAACTGCAACTAAAATATACAAGTGTCCAAACTGTGAGGCCCGGGGCCGAAGAGGGCGGGGGGTGATCGCCGGTGCCATCAGTTGCACGGACAATGAGCGGCTCCTGCCAGGCTTCTAGGTGGAAGGAACATGGATGAACCGACCCACACAGGAATGAGAGGGATTCCGAGACTGTTCAATGTAATGGACTGTACAGTTGAAGAGGGCTTAAAAGATTTGATTTGTACTACTCATATCACGAAGGTGCATATTCTTTTCGGTAGCTCATCACATAGGAACTCCAAAGTTAAGCGTGATTGACTTGGGGCAATTTTTGGATGGGTGAAACCCTGGAAGTTTCCCATGGTGCGTGTGAGTGAGGATATAAGCATGGTGGAAAGACTCGTTTTGATACAGTGAGGACAGTCATCTAATCTGAGGCGTTATAGTTGGTATCAGAGCCGACCTCTCTTAGTACGGTGTGGTTCGGGGACGAACCAAGCGGAAG
Organism: Primulina tabacum; assembly: GCF_025594145.1. NCBI lineage: Eukaryota > Viridiplantae > Streptophyta > Magnoliopsida > Lamiales > Gesneriaceae > Primulina > Primulina tabacum. Next base: position 16,598,007 of record NC_134558.1, read on the forward strand.
CAGGTGGGCATGTGAGGCCCGGGGCCGAAGAGGGCGGGGGGTGATCACCGGTGCCATCAGTTGCACGGACAATGAGCGGCTCCTGTCAGGCTTCTTGGTGGAGGGAACATGAATGAACCGTACCCACACGGGAATGAGAGGGATTCCGATACTGTTCAATGTAATGGACTGTACAGTTGAAGAGGGCTTAAAAGATTTGATTTGTACTACTCATATCACGAAGGTTTATCTTCCTTTCGGTAGGCTCATCACATAAGAACTTCAAAGTTAAGCGTGCTTGACTTGTGGTAATTTTTGGATGGGTGACCTCTTGGGAAATTTCCCAGGGTGCGTGTGAGTGAGGACCTAAGCACGCTAGAAAAGACTCGTCTTGGTACAGTGAGGACAGTCGTCGAATCTGGGGCGTCACACAAACGATTGTGGAAAAGGTCCTATAAAATCAATTTCTCAACAGTCAAAGATTTCAATTTCAAGGATAGGATTCAAAGGCATCATGTTTTTTTTTGAAATCGCACATAATTTTTGAAAATTTTCACAGATCTTACAGATTTCGTGGTTGTCTTTAAACAAAGTGGGCCTATAAAATCAACACTGCAAGATTTTTGTTGCCGTTTTCTTTGAAGAAAAATGTCCTCCGCATGCTTCTGAATGACAAAATTTAATGACACTATTTACCTCATTGTCGGGTATGCAACGTCGAAAAATTTGATCTGAACAATACTTGAAAAGATACATATCATCCCAATAAAATTTTTTTACCTCATTCAAAAATTTTCTTTTATTTTGGGAACTCCATTGCGGTGTCATTTTTCCTGTCACAAGAAAATTTACTATGTTAGCAAACCAAGGTGTAGTAGTAACTTAAAATAGATGTTCATCAGGAAAATTATCGTTAATTGGTATCATTTCACAAGATGATCCTATTACTAGTCTCGATAAATGATCGGCTACGACATTCTCGATTCCTTTTTATCTTTGATCACAATGTCAAATTCTTGGAGCAACAAAATCCATCGTATCAGTCGTGGCTTTGCATACTGTTTGGTCAACAAATATCTAATAGCAGAATGATCAGTAAACACAATAGTCGTTGATCCAATCAAATAAGAACGAAATTTATCTAATGCAAATGTTACAGCAAATAGTTATTTTTCAGTTGTGGAGTAATTCATTTGAGCATTGTTTAAAGTTCTACTTGCATAATATATCACGTAAGGCTTACCGTTTCTTATTTGACCCAGTACTGCACCGACTGCATAATCACTCGCATTGCACATGATTTCAAATGGTAAATACCAATCAGGAGGTTGCATGATAGAAGCTGATGTTAAATGTCGAACGATTTTATCAAAAGCTTTTTGACATTTTTGAGTCCACTCAAATGCAGTGTCTTTTGTTAAGAGGTTACAAATGGGTTTAGAGATTGAACTAAAGTCCTTTATAATCCTCCTATAAAATCCAGCATGTCCCAAAAATGAGCGAATTTCTTTAATGGTTTTTGGAGGGGGTAAATTGGCAATGACATCAACTTTGGTATTATCAACTTTAATTCCATGAGATGACACGACATGTCCCAAAACAATCCCAGAAGTAATCATGTAATGACATTTTTTCCAATTTAAAATAAGACATTTTTCCTCGCATCTTTTTAAAAATTTTTCCAAATTTTAAAGACAATTATCAAATATATTCCCAAAAACAGTTAAATCATCCATGAAAATCTCCAAACAATTTTCAACCATGTCGCTAAAAATGCTTAGCATACATCTTTGAAATGTTGCTGGGGCATTGCATAATCCAAATGGCATCCTTCTAAATGCAAATGTTCCAAAAGGACATGTGAATGTAGTTTTATCTTGATCTTCGAGTGCAATGAGAATTTGATAATAACCTGAATATCCATCAAGAAAACAGTAGTATGGATGACCTGCTACTCTTTCTAAAATTTGATCCAAAAATGGTAATGGAAAATAATCTTTTCTAGTGGCGTCATTTAATTTTCTATAATCAATACACATCTGGCAACTAGATGGGACTCGACTTGTTAACAATTCACCTTTTTCATTTTTTAACACTGTGATGCCAGATTTTTTTGGAACTACTTGTGTTGGGCTTACCCACTTACTATCAGAAATAGGGTAGATAATCCAAACATCAAGTAGTTTGAGAAATTCAGTTTTCACAACATCTTTCATGTGTGGATTTAATCTCCTTTGTGGTTGTTGAGATGTTTTTGCATTTTCTTCTAAGTCAATTTTGTGAGTGCAAATTAATAGATTAATGCCCTTGAGATCTTTTAGTGTCCAACCAATTGCATTTTTATGTCTTTTAAGCATATCAACTAATTTACCTTCTTGATCACTTGCTAGTTTGGAAGAAATTACCACTGGATATGATTCATCTTCTCCAAGAAATGCATACTTCAATTGTTCTGACAAGGGTTTTAACTCCAATATGGGTGGTTCGTCTTTGTTCTCATATTTTGCCTCAAATTCTTTCCCTGATCCTCTTAACGAGTTATACCTGATAAAATCATCAAAATAAATTTCAATATTTTCTTTAACAATTTCAATTGAACAAATATCTAATTGATCACGAGTACTCCCTTCTTGAATGTTTTCTTCCACAAGAGTTTCAATAAGATTTTCATCTTCAATTTCATCTCCTTTGTCATGTGGTTGCTTACAAAGATTAAAAACATTAAGCTCCAAGGTCATGTTACCAAATGACAACTTCATTATTCTATTCCTGCAATTTATAAGAGCATTAGAAGTCGTTAAAAATGGACGACCCAAAATTACAGGAATTGCATTACTAGCTTCGACAGGTTGTGTATCTAAAACTATGAAATCGACAGGATATACAAATTTATCAACTTGGACCAACACGTCTTCTACCATACCTCTTGGCACTTTAACAGATCTATCGGCAAGGAAAAGTGTTACCGAAGTAGATTTTAACTCTCCTAGATTGAGTTCTTGATAAACTGAATATGGAAGTAAATTCACACTAGCTCCAAGATCAAGCAAGGCTTTCTTAATCTTTCGTTCTCCAATAATACATGAAATAGTAGGACAACAAGGGTATTTGTATTTCAAGGTATTATTATTTTGAATGATTGCACTTACTTGTTCGGCTAAAAATGCTTTCTTTTTCATATTCAATTTTCTTTTCACAGTGCACAAGTCTTTCAAAAATTTGGCATATGATGGTACCTGTTTTATTGCATCTAATAAAGGAATATTCACTTTTACTTGTTTAAAAATATCATATATATCAGAATTCAAATTTGATTTTTTTGTATTTTTCAATGCATGAGGGAATGGTGGTGACACTGTCGTTCCACTTCCTTACCTTTTGGAGTTGATTTATCATCATCTTCACAAGGTTCAAGAATGGATTTTTCCAAAACCTTAACACTTCGAAGGGTAATAACAGATATTACCTGATCCATCGGTTGAGTTCCAGAAGTTCCAGTTTGTAAATGATGATCCATGGAATTAGGCTGTGGTTTTGAAGGAAATTTACCTTTTTCATGAACATTAAGTGCATATGCAAATTTAGCAAGAGTATCTTTCAAATCTGTCATGGTTTGAGCAGTTTGAGTATTGATAGACTCTTGCTTTGCAATGAAAGAATTCAATATATCTTCCAAGTTCCTTTTAGGTGGAGGAACATAGTGTGCATAATTTTGAAAATTTTGTTGATTTTGGAAATGTGGTTGTGAAAATTGTGCAGCATTATCATTCCTCCAACTAACATTTGGATGATTTCGCCAACCTCGATTGTAATTTTGAGAAAATGGTTCAAAATTTGGCCTTTTGAAATTGTTCAAAACATTGGCATGTTCATAGAGACATTCTTTAAAATAGGGCAAAGTGGGACAATCTTTTGTAGAATGATCACTTGTATCACAGATGTGACACGCAATTTCTTGAACATATTTTAATTGACCATTTTTTTTCAATTCAAGTGCCTCAAATTTTCTTGCCAAAGAGGTAAATCTAGCTTGGAGATCATGTTCATCTTTGAGGGTGTACATACCTCCACCAGATATGAGAGATTGAATCTTGTTTGATGGTTCGATTGTACTTATAGTGTCCCAATTTTGAGCATTTTCAGCTAATGAATCGAGATACTCAATTGCCTCGTTTGGATCTTTATCTTCAAATGTTCCATTACACATAAATTCAATAATTTGCATATCTTTAGGTGTTAAGCCTTCATAAAATTGAGAAACAACTCTCCAAATTTCAAAACCATGATGTAGACAAAGATTAAGTAATTATATGTATCTATCCCAACATCGATAAAAAGTTTCTCCTTGTTTTTGAGTGAAAGTGATGATTTGCCTTTTGAAAGAATTGTTCTTTGAGATGGAAAAAAAATTTTCAAAAATTGTTGTTGCAATTCATCCCAAGTTCGAATGGATCCAGATCTAAGATTTTGTAGCCAAGTTTTAGCTTTAGTTTTTAAAGAAAAAGGAAAAAAGCTTAAGTTGAATGGTATTCATTCTACAATTTAGATCATTATATGTGTTGCACACTTCTTCAAACTCTCGTAAATGCATGTATGGATTTTCAGAATCTAAGCCATGAAAATTGGGTAAAAGTTGGATAATACCAGGCTTAAAATTGAAATGAAATGCATCAAAAGGAAAAACTAGACATGAAGGTGCACTAGTACGTGTATGATTCATGTGATCTCTAAGTGTTCTTCGTCTATCATGATCATGTTGAGATTGAATTTCATCTTCATTTTCTTAGATGGGTTCTTCCGCCATGTTTTGTAAAAATAAAGGGTTATTTCGAATGAGTCGACCACTAAGTGTACGTGACCAAATGCTCATGCAAATGCAATTGCAAAAGAATAAAAACACACAAATAAAAATTCAAATAAAGAAAAATAAACTATAAACAAAATTAAATAGACTTGAAATTAAATTATACTTCCCCGGCAACGGCGCCAAAAACTTGTTGCGACCTTGATTGTTGCACTCACAAGAGCAGGTTGTCCACAAGTAGTATAATTCGGTGAGTACGAATATCGTATCCACAGGGAAGCTAAGGTTATTACAAGTCCACTACAATATCTTTTATTTTTTCTTTTACTGGTTTGAATATTTAATTGGTAATTTTTAATTGTTCAAATTTTAATTTAAGTAGTTGAGATTAAAGGATCCACTCTTGATATTTTAATAAAGTTATCATTAATGAACATTATTGAAATCCATTTAATAAAATGGTTCCAATATATATTAAATAATCATATTTATATTATGTTATATATTATTATCTTATAAGTATATAATATGTACCAAAATTTGTAAATGTTGTCAAGTATTTATTGTGCTATATATATATTTGTAAACACTAAATCAAGGTTCCCACTTTAAATGGTTGTTAAAACTAAACAAACATTTAAATGGTACCAAAAATTAATATTATGATATTAATATATAATAAATCAAGACATCCACTTTAAATGGTTGGTAAAACCAAACAAACATTTAAATGGTACCAAAAAATTAATATTATGATATATTCATATATAATAAATCAAGACATCCACTTTAAATGGTTGGTAAAATCAAACAAACATTTAAATGGTACCAAGAAATTAATATTATGATATATTCATATATAATAAATCAAGGCATCCACTTTAAATTGTTGGTAATACCAAACTAACATTTAAATGGTTCCAAAAATTTAGTGTAACATATATCAACAATAAATCAAAACTCCCATTTACAAGTTGGGTATAATAATACTTAAAGAAATAAAAATAACATAAACAATAAATAATGATTAAATAATATAAAACATAGATTACTTACCTTTTAATAACCTTATTATCATGCCAAGAGTTTCACCTTTTCATCTCAACTTTGGGAAGTTAGCTACTCATTATTCAAAGTGTAAAACTTTGAATATGAATTTAACATGCTAATTATATTTAAATAAAAAAATAAAGGAAAAACAAAGATATAAATATTATGAACTCAAAGGTTTGTTCATAAAATGAGGGAAATCATAATACATTACATTGCACCCCTATTTATAGCCAAATTTGGGGAGACAACCACAAATAAAATATTATTTTTTACACATAAGTCTTCATTGGTGTTCCAAGAAATTAATATTTTAATACACATCACTTTTGAAATCATTCCATCCGAATTTTCTTCTCTACATAAAACAAAACATGTAGATATCAGAGTTGTTTGAATTGTGGTATTTGTTTTTAACTATTTGACAAAGTAATTTGAAAAATATGGTCAAAATGCTAGAGCATGGTAAAACTGCCCTTCTTTGGTAGCTTTATTTGTTGCTTAATTTGATCTCACTTGTGAGAAGATTTTTATCTCATGCTTGCCACCAATATTGTAGATATTAACATCAACTTTCTACAGATCCAAGAATCATCTTAATCCCATTTGCAACGGCATGGCTATTCTTGTTTTATCGAACCTGTAAAAAAATAGTAAAAATTATAATTACACAACTACTTATATTTTATACAATTTATTATAAAACATATAATATTTAAACATTTAATAAAACAAAAACTATATATTTATATTATAAAACATTTAATTAATATACAATTTTTTATCTTTATCAGAACTCCTAGACTAGAATGAAGGCAACTACCTTCCAGTCAACACTTCTTTAATGTCTTTGTGAGAAAGACTACATACACATGTCTTGCGTCATTGTGAAAGACGGAATTTGAGTGGTGGTGTGTGCGTGTGCGAGAACTGATCTCTGTGAACTACCCGAAAATGTTCTCACACACTGAGGGAAATATGCTTCTAATCGAAGCTGATAAAACATTGAAGTGTTCCCTTAGAAACTGTGCTGATTGCTTCTTCAAAGCTGATATGCAATAAACGTGCCCTTTCTGTATTTTTCATCAACTCTCATCATTGTCTTCACTGAACTTCGGCTTCTATTTATAGGCGTTTGGCTGAACGTACAGTGAGACTCATTGAATGAATCCGTTGCAGTTTGAATTTGTGCCCCCAAATAGATATCTGGAACATTTGGCTTTAAGTGCTGCTGCAACGTCTCTCATTGTACTATGATCGTACAATATCTTTTGTACCTTTGTACACAGCTGGATTCAGCTTGTCGCATCTGCAAACTGGTTCGTTCCTAACTGATGTTCTGAACTAGTCTTGAATAGATGAGGTGAAATCAGTTGACTTTTCAGCTGACATGATTTCACTGATTCAGTTGAACTGGTCAGTTGGACTCTTCATCAGTTGAACACTTCATCAGCTGGCCGGGCTTTTGAAGGTCTTCTTCTGAACCACCTATCAACGGGACAATCAGTTGAACTGCTCTTGATACTTCAATTGTACTGGTTCAGTTCGATCAATCAGTTGTCACTTTTGTGGGGACCCGAACCTAATTCGTCTTCTTAATCATTATTAAGAATCAATATAACAATTAAGAAATGTGGGACATAAATATTTTTTTTGAAATGACAAGCGTGGAAACGTAATGTACTCGATCTGATATACATATCAATATAAACTTACAAGCCTTGTACAACATTATTTATCTCAAACTAAAATTCAGTCAATACATCAAGTACTAAAAATCAATCTACTCTAAGTCTGGATCTCCACGCTAGTTTTTAATCTCTCATCCTCGTCCTGATCCTGATCCTGCCCCACCTGTTGTGATGCACACATACAAAAAAGACAACAGCCGGATAACTCCGGTGAGAAATACATCCCAGTATAAACAATGTAAACATGCTGTCATATAAAAGCATATATAAGAGCATGAAACACATATCCATATCACGTATAAAATCAGAAGACATGTATCAATATAAAGCTGTAAATAAAAATCTGGACTCGTCATCTCAGACTCGACTCATCTCTAATCTAGGGATCCCGGTTCTGGACATTGTATCATATATCGAATTTCAGCGATAGGAATGAATCAACTCCTAAGCGACATCAATATAAATCAAACATCCAGTGTCTTGGCGAATCAACCAAAGACTTGGCACATCAGCTAATGACTAGGCACATCATCCCACAACTCAATACATGCTCTGCTATAAATCCATAGACTAAGCATACTAATCTCAATATTTGCAAATGTCAATGCAATAATCATTCGGTATGTTATTTTGGGAAACTCAAGTTAAATCTAACTCGAGTTGTGCAATCCCGAATCAACATTGATTTATACCTTTATTTCTTTTAATCTGACTCTGTTGAAGTCTCGGATTCAATGCCTGTCAATACTCAATCTGGCAATGACAATATCGAGGGTATCGTATCAATATTCAACTCTGATCATTACTGGATATAATCAGAACTGAATCAAATTCTGTTTCAACAGCATAAATGTACAATCTCAATATACCCAGCGATACAATATCAATCAGATATCAATTCCCCAACTCATGATCACTCACACTACAAATCTGATATCAATCTCAATCAAATCAACTCTTAAAATCATAACAATTTCATACGGTATCTATTCTTCAATCCGGTTTCGATTATACGATGTCTATTATGTCAAGAACACCATATATCAATCATGTCTGATTCCTTCAATATCATATTTTAAAAACGTAATAAAACTTACGTCCAGTTCAAGTCCTTGTCGATAGGAACACAGTACTGAAGTCGGATTGAAATTCTGACGGGCGGATCTTACACAATCACAAATCTATCATATAAAAAGGCATAAGGATTTTCTTCCTCAAAGCTTCGATCCTTTCTCTGAAATCTGAGGAAATGAAATGCAGTTCATATATATATCTTGCATGATAGAGCCATGTGGCTTGCTTTGTATACAACACATCTCGCGCATATGCGCGACCTCGACCGGCGCATATGCGCGAGACCTACTGGTCTCGGCAGGCTTCCCTTCAGCATCTCGCGCATATGCGTGCACCATCGGCGCGCATATGCGCGAGATTCTCTGGACATAGCATTCGTCAATGCACCTCCTCGCGCATATGCGGGCCCTGTCTTGCGCATATGCGCGAGGTCCTCTGCCTGCCTCCAGCATATGTGCACATCTGTGCTGCGCATATGCGCGAGGGGTACTGTCCTCGCACATACATCATCACATGCAATCTCATTTTGTGTCTCGGTTGGCCCCTTCAAAATCATATCAATCCATAAATCAATAATCGAAGATTAATATGATATAAAATCCCGTCTGATCCGTCCTGTCTATAATCGCATCACAATTATCAACAAATCATCTCCGATTACGATAACCAAATTTTCGGGCATTACATTTCTCCCCCCCTAAGATCCGATTTCGTCCCCGAAATCACAGGTAATCAAATAAGATATCAAATCAGATACAATAAGAAATGGAGAATAGAAGCTAAATAAAAATACTCACGTCAGTGAAATAACTCTGGGAATCTCTGTCTCATGTCTGACTCAGTCTCCCAGGTAGCTTCTTCGATGCCATGACGACTCCACTGAATCTTCACAAGCGGAATAGTCTTCGTTCTGAGTTGCTTTTCTTTTCGATCGAGAATCTGGATCGGTTTCTCGAAATAACTCAGTGTCTCGTCAATTTCTGCCTCGTCTGGCTGAATGATATGTGAAGCATCAAAAAGATATTTCCTCAGTAACGATACGTGAAAAACATCATGTATCCCAGATAAAGAAGGCGGTAATGCGAGTCAATAGGCACGATCTCCTATCTTCTCAAGAATCTCATACGGCCCAATATATCGTGGAGACAGTTTCCATTTCTTGCCAAATCGGACAACTCCTCTGAAAGGTGAAATCTTCAAAAACACTCGGTCTCCAGTCTCAAACACCAATGGTCTACGTCGAACATGGGCATATTTGGCATGTCTGTCTTAAGCTGCCTCCATTCTCTTCTGTATCAGCTTTACTTTCTCAGTCATATCTCTGATCATATCAGGTCCAATCTCGGGAAACTCAGAGATATCATCCCAATACAGAGGGGATCTGTATTTCATACCGTACAACGCCTTGAAAAGAGCCATCTCAATACTCATCCAACCAGTGCTAAAATCAAGCACTACAGCTCTAAGCTTATCCTCCAATGTCTGGATAGCTCGATCTAACTGTCCGTCAGTCTGAGGATGATATGCGGTACTCAGATGTAACTTCGTACCTAGAGCCTGCTGTAAACTCTGCCAGAAGTGCGAAGTAAACCGAGGATCACGGTCTGAAACAATCGACTTTGGCACTTCGTGCAATCTGACTACCTCTCTGACATATATCTCTGCCATTTGGTCATGTCGGTACGTCATCTTGTACGAAATAAAACATGCTGATTTGGTCAATCTGTCAATCACGACACAAATCGCATCACAACTCGGGAGGAACTCGGTAGCTTTATCACAAAATCCTTGGAAATGTGATCCCATTTCCATTCAGGAATAGATAAACTCTGTAACAGTCCTCCTGGTTTCTTTCTCTCGGCTTTCACCTGCTGGCAATTCAGACATTTGGCTAAAAATTAGGCAATATCAGCTTTCATCTGTTTCCACCAAAACTGTCTTTTAAAATAATTATACATCTTTCTGCCCTCAGGATGAATACTGAATCGACTGATATGCGCTTCGGACAATATCTGTCGTTTCAACTCTGAAACATTCGGCACAACAAAACGATTATTCACATACAGTACACTATCCCGTACCTGATACTGTGATCGATGCCCTGCTCTGACCATCGATATCGAGTTCTGCACATTCTGATCAACTTTCTGAGCCGCTTTAATTCTCAAAATCAGCTCTGGTTCGACTTGAACAGCACATAATCTCAGCGGTCTACAATCTGTCTCAAATACTATTCCAGACAAACAGCAATCTTCTATCAAATTCGAAACACCAATCTTCGATAAGGATAAAGAACATACCTTTCGAATCAGTGCATCTGCTGCTGCATTGGATTTCCCCGGATAGTACTTGATTTCACAATCAAAGTCTTTCAATAAATCAATCCATCTTCGCTGCCTCATATTCAACTCTGACTGTGAAAACAGATATTTCAGACTTTTATGATCAGAATAAATTTCGAACTTCTCACCGTATAGGTAGTGTCTCCATATCTTCAGTGCAAATACAATGGCTGCCAATTCAAGATCATGAATTCGGTAATGAGATTCATGTGGCTTCAATTGTCTCAAAGCATAAGCGATAACATGTCCCCGCTGCATCTGAATACATCCCAACCCTCTGTGAGAAGCATCACAATAGACAACAAAGCCACCAGTACCTGATGGAATAGTCAAGATCGGAGCACTGGTCAATCTTTTCTTCAATTCAAGAAAACTGGACTCACAGTCTTCAGACCATATAAATGGAGCATTCTTCTGAGTCAACTGAGTAATAGGTTTAGCAATACTCGAGAAATCTTTAATAAATTGACGATAATAATCAGCCAAACCCATAAAACTGTGAATCTCTTGCACAAATGTCGGTCTCGACCAACTGATCACGGCTTCAACCTTACTAGGATCAAAAGAAATACCGTCTCTAGATATAATATGACCCAGGAAATACAACCTGTCTCCGCCAGAATTCACATTTAGATAGTTTGGCATACATTTTCTCACCCCTCAGAGTTCTCACTACAATCCTCAAATGCTCGGCATGATCAATCATATTCTTCAAATATATCAAAATGTAATCAATGAATATAATAACGAAATCATCAAGATATCTCTGGAATATACGGTTCATCAGACCCATAAACACAGCTAGAGCATTAGTTAACCCAAACGACATGACAAGAAACTCATAATGTCCATACCTTGTTCTGAACACTGTCTTCGAGATATCAGAATCCCTGACTCTCAGCTGATGATATCCAGATCTCAGATCGATCTTGGAATATACTGAAGAACCGTGCAACTGATCAAACAAATCATGAATACGAGTCAAAGGGTATTTGTTCTTTACCGTAGCCTTGTTCAGTTGCCGGTAGTCAATGCAAAGTCTCATAGAACCGTCTTTCTTTCGAACAAATAACACTGGAGCACCCCAAGGCGAAACACTCGGTCTGATGTATCCCTTGGCCAGTAAATCTTCCAACTGCTCTTTCAACTCTTTCAATTCAACCGGTGCCATTCTATACGGAGCCCTCGAAATCGGAACTGTACCTGGCATCAACTCAATGTTGAAGTCAATTTCTCTAATCGGAGGCAAATCCGGAATCTCATCTGGGAAGACACCAGCAAACTCGCATACCACTGGCAAATCAGCCAATACTGGACTCGATTTTAGTAGATCAACTGAATAGACAGGGAATCCCTCTGCTCTTTTCTGTAACAATCGAGTCATAGACAATACGGATATCAAAGGAATTCTAGATCGAGAACCCTTACCGTAGAATTTCCACTCATCAGCCATATCCGGTCTGAATCTCACAATCTTGTGGAAACAATCGATAGTAGCTCTGTACTTGGTCAGCATATCAATACCGATAATACAGTCAAAATCAGACAACCTAAGCACAATACAATCTATCTCGATCTCATGCCCGTCATACTGTAGCATACAATGTTTCACAGAATTCACTGATATCAAACATGTCCCCAAAGGAGAAGAGACAGACACTACAGCAGATAATGACTCAACAGACAATGCATGACTCAATGCAAATCTCTCAGAAATAAACGTATGGGAGGCATCGGTATCTATCAATACATAAGCAGGGTAACCACATAAAGAACAGTTACCTGCAAAGACATAATCTGGTGCTTCCTGGGCCTGTTCCTCTGTCAAAGCAAATACTCTGGCCTGCTGTCTCGGAGGCTGGCTCACTGTCTGGCTTCCTCGTGGCCTCTGCTGTGACGGAGTAGTCGGTGGTGGCTGAAAGGAATCAACAGCTGACGATCGTCCACCGGTCTGAGCCACTGATCTAGATGACTCAGCTCCCTGGGATCTCTGGGAACCTCTCTGTGGACACACCCTAGCAAAGTGTCCCGACTGTCTGCAGATGTGGCAACTACCAAATACTCATTGGCATTGCTCCGTGGGATGTCTTCCTCCGCAGGTTCTGCAGTAAACTCCGGTATAACTCTGTATGGATCCACTGGAGCCAGAAGAACTGCTGCCCAACTTCTTAAATTGCTTTTCTCGGGCTTTTAAGAACTCTTTCTTTCCACCACTGCTGCTACCACCCTCGAATCTGGGAGGAGGTTGCTGTGGTCTCGGTGCTGGAGGAACATACAAAGCTCCTTTCTGTCTCATCAAACCAGCTTCAGCTCCTTTGGCTCGATTCAGGGCATCAGTAAATTTATTCGGTCGCCCAGTGTTCACCAATGTAAAGATCTCGGGGTTCAAACCATTGATGAACTGATCAGCAATAGCTTGCTCATTCTCGGCCACATGTGGAGCAAATCGCAACAAGGTAGAGAACTTAGTAACATACTCCTCAATGTTCAACTGACCCTGCCTCAGATTGGCAAACTCTGCCCACTTGTCTTTCCTGTATGACACTGTGAAAAATCTCTGATAGAATTCAGCTTTAAAGAAATTCCAGGTAATAGTCGTACCTCGATGCTCCAACGCTCCTTTGTCGTAATCCACCAGTTCTTGGCAACATCATGCAACTGGTGCCCTATCAGTCGAACTCGTCGCTCATCTGTATAATCCATCGAATCAAACAACATTTCTATGTCATCTAACCAGCTCTCACAATCAACAGAAGTCTCTGTTCCTTTCAGGGTTGGCGGTTTGAATGACTGAAACCTTTTCAACAGTGTTTCCATCGGTGTTGCTGTCACATCCATCGGATTTGCAGATGTACTACCCTGTTCAGATACTCTTTGAGGAGGCATATCTAATTACCAAAAGGGTTAGTAACCAAATACCACAAACCTGTTTCAGTCCTCCTCTGATCATTCTCAATAATACACGTTACCAAATCAAATCAGATAAACAAGTAAACATGTATTATATAAAGCAGTACACATGCTAGCATTCAAAAGCAAGGAAAGAAAACTCATTCTACCCCGCTCACTAGCTTATATCTCAGTCTAAAGACCTACTGCTCTGATACCACCTGCTGTGGGGACCCGAACCTAATTCGTCTTCTTAATCATTATTAAGAATCAATATAACAATTAAGAAATGTGGGACATAAATTTTTTTTTTTTAAATGACAAGCGTGGAAACGTAATGTACTCGATCTGATATACATATCAATATAAACGTATAAGGCTTGTACAACATTATTTATCTCAAACTAAAATTCAGTCACTACATCAAGTACTGAAAATCAATCTACTCTAAGTCCGGATCTCCACGCTAGTTTTTAATCTCTCATCCTCGTCCTGATCCTGATCCTGCCCCACCTGTTGTGATGCACACATAAAAACAAGATAACAGCCGGATAACTCCGGTGAGAAACACATCCCAGTATAAACAATGTAAACATGCTGTCATATAAAAGCATATATAAGAGCATGAAACACATATCCATATCACGTATCAAATCAGAAGACATGTATCAATATAAAGCTGTAAATAAAACTCTGGACTCATCATCTCAGACTCGACTCATCTCTAATCTAGGGATCTCGGTTCTGGACATTGTATCGTATATCGAATTTCAGCGATAGGAATGAATCAACTCCTAAGCGACATCGATATAAATCAAACATCCAGTGTCATGGCGAATCAGCCAAAGACTTGGCACATCAGCCAATGACTAGGCACATCATCCCACAACTCAATACATGCTCTGCTATAAATCAATAGACTAAGAATAATAATCTCAATAATTGCAAATGTCAATGCAATAATAATTCGGTATGTGATTTTGGGAAACTCAAGTTAAATCTAACTAGAGTTGTGCAATCCCAAATCAACATTGATTTATTCCTTTCTTTCTTTCAATCTGACTCTATCGAAGTCTCGGATTCAATGCCTGTCAATACTCAATCTGGCAATGACAATATCGAGGGTATCGTATCAATATACAACTCAGATCAATACTGGATATAGACAAAACTAAATCAAATTCTGTTTCAACAGCATAAATGTACAATCTCAATATACCCAGCGATACAAGATCAATCAAATAACAATTCCACAACTCATGATCACTCATAGTACAAATCATATATCAATCTACATCAAATCAACTCTGAAAATCATAACAATTTCATACGGTATCTATTTTTCAATCTGGTTTCGATTATACGATGTGTACTATGTCAAGAACACCATATACCAATCATGTCTGATTCCTTCAATATCATATTTTAAAAACGTAATAAAACTTACTTCTAGTTCAAGTCCTTGTCGATAGGAACACAGTACTGAAGTCGGATTGAAATTCTGACGGGCGGATCTTACACAATCACAAATCTATCATATAAAAAGGCATAAGGATTTTCTTCCTCAAAGCTTCGATCCTTTCTCTGAAATCTGAGGAAATGAAATGCATTTCATATATATATCTTGCATGATAGAGCCATGTGGCTTGCTTTGTATACAACACGTCTCGCGCATATGCGCGACCTCAACCGGCGCATATGCGCTAGACCTACTGGTCTCGGCAGGCTTCCCTTCAGCATCGCGCGCATATGCGCGCACCATCGTCGCGCATATGCGCGAGGTTCTCTGGACATAGCATTCGTCAATGCACCTCCTCGTGCATATGCGCGCCCTTTCTCGCGCTTATGCGCGAGGTCCTCTGCCTGCCTCGCGCATATGCGCGCATCAGTGCCGCGCATATGCGCGAGGGGTACTGTCCTCGCACATACATCATCACATGCAATCTCATTTCGTGTCTCGGTTGGCCCTTTCATAATCATATCAATCCATAAATCAATAATCGCAGATTAATATGATATAAAACCCGTCTGATCCATCCTGTCTATAATCACATCACAATTATCAACAAATCATCTCCGATTACGGTAACAAAATTTTCGGGCATTACAACTTTTCAGTTTACGTCTTTGATAGCTTCAGTTTAGGCTCTGTAACTGATCAGTTTGATCAGTTACAAAATCTGCACACTCGGTAAATTATTAGAAAAAAATAACAAGTTTTGTTAACATCAAAAACAAGATTTCGTACATGAAATGTTCCAACAGTTCTTCTCTTGTGCTCATAGGATTTCTTTCCTTTTTCAGTTGAGCCTTGACTGTCCTTCTTTGTCTTAGGACAGTCAGCAATAAAGTGACCAGCTTTGCCACAGTTGTAGCAAGCATAAGGTTCCTCCCTGGAGTTATTTCTTTGATTTTGTCTTTGAAAGTTTCCTTAGTTTCTTCTCATAAATCTTCCAAACTTATTGGCAAATAGTTACATAGCGTCATTACTTAACTGATAAGTAGATTTGTCAACTGAACGAGTTGGTTCCAATTTGACAGCAGATAGAGCCGTTGTAGCAGCTGGTGTAGAAGGTTCCTCTTCTCTGGTTTGCAGCTCAAAAAGTAGGCTTTTAAATCAGAAAATAAATCATGAAGTTCGAAGTTGTTCAGGTCCTTTGATTCTCTCATTGCCACGGTCTTAACATCCCAGTCCTTGGGAAGACCTCTGACCACTTTCAATTCTACCTCTGTATTTGAATACACCTTTCCGATTGCATTCAGTTCGTTTACTATGCTACTGATTCTTTAATCATATTCATGCATGGATTCTCCAATCATCATCTTGATATTGTCGAATCTTTGAACAGCAACAGATATTTTATTCACCTTGATTTGCTCATTGCCTTCGCAGAACTGAATCAGTTTCTCCCAGATTTCTTTTGCAGTTTTGCACATTTTTATTTTGCTGAAAGTGACTTTGTCCAGCATTTTGTACAAAATGTCTCTAGCCACGTTGTCCAAGTTGGATTTTCTCGTTTCTACAGCTGTCGATTCATCTCGAGGTTTTTCAATGCGGTGTGGTGCCCCATCAGTTATGTCAACTGCAGCGTTTGCCTCCAATATTTTCATGGGTCCGTTTGTAATTATGTTCCACATGTCATCATCTTGTGCAGCTAGATGAGTTTGCATTCTGATTTTCCAATCGTCAAAATCTTCTCTGGAGAACATTGAAATTTTGTTGAATGAAGACATGGTGATCAGTTTGTTATTCAGGAACGAGATTCAACTGCTATGATGCCACTTGATAGGATCGGGTGAAGGTGAAAGAATGTTTAGAAGGGGAGGTTGAATAAACACTAACAATTTTCACAACATTTTCTTCTTTGATGAGTCAGTTTAGTGATAAACTGATACTCGAGAATCTTTTTAAATAGATATTGATAGGATCGGCTAAAGGTGAAAGAGTGTTTAAAAGGAGGGTTAAATAAACACTCACAATTTTCACAACCATTTTGAATATAGATGAGTCAGTTTAGTGATAAACTGATACTCAGGAATCTTGTAAATCAATATCAATCAGTTAACAAAGAATGTGCGAAAATAGACTGACTGATAGATTGAATAAAAACTGTAATAAGAAGACACAAAATTTTATGGATGTTCGGAGATTTCAAACCTCCTACGTTACCTCTTCTATCACAAAGATAGGATATTCACTAAAAGACTTTGATCGATACAAACAGTTGTACAAACCCACTTCAGTTTTGGACTTAACAATGCCAAACCGAAATTCTTAGTTACAAACTTGTTTACAGTACTTGCTAGAACTGAAATATTTTAGCACAACTGATCTCTTGCAAGATCAAGTATTACAGTATGTGCTTGAAAGTTCTAAGTATATCTTGAAAGCTATGAATGTATGCAATAAGCGTGAGCTTTGATATTTGCAAGGATTTCAGCAGAGTAACAGAATAGTAAATCGATCAGTTGATTGTTTTATATTCCGAGAGAGTTGTTCAAAAGTTGTTTCTCAGCTGCTCTTCTCTGCTATTTATAGGCTTCCCGCCAACGATAATATTAAAAACGTTTTGAAACTTTCTATTCGTTGCTTTCCACGTCAACATTCTTCTGACAGTAGTACACTGCAGCTTTTCTGAAATGCGGCGATAACAGTACTTGTTGCAGTAAGATTTTGTCGTTTGTATGTCTTCTTGCTTAACTGATGACATGTACAGCTGAGCGATCAGCTGATCGAATGTAGTTGATAAGCTCACAACTGTTTGTAGTAACTGATCAGTTTCCAACTGATCAATCAGTTTTCAGCGTAGTTCAGTTGCTAGTTCAGTTGCCTTCGAAAATCTGTATATTATTCTTCAGTTACTGGAAACCGATAGCTTGCATATTTTAGATCAGTTTCTATCAGTCTTCTTGATCAGTTGGTTTTATCTTTTAAACGTTTAGTTTTTCAAACATCCGAAATTTAGTTTCCAACAATTTCCCCATTTGTGGTGTTTGACAAAACTTAGAAACTATGAACTGAAATTGAACAACAGAACTCTTCGTAGATAAAATAACTCTTTCAATGTACAGATTCTTACAAATAATAAAAGAATAAATAATATTTTAACTGAATAAAATAATCTTCAAAAATATGCCAATTAGTCTTCTAGTTCTTCTTGATCAACTTTGAAGATTGCTCCGGCTGATCTCTTCCTTCCTCTTCCCCCTTTTTGTCAAACCTATCAACCTTTTTTGATAGCATATGCACTTCTGAGAAGAGGTTTGAAACTGCATTCAACAGGATTTCTTGCAGCAAATCCATTTGTTTAGATACAGTGTTTTCCAAAAAGTCAAGGCGTTTTGTAACCAAAGCCTAAGTTTGGAAGTGGGCTTCAGCTGACGCTCTGTCTTTGCGAAGTTCTTCCATTTGGAAAAAAAAGAAGTTATGTCCTTATGGATTTGCTGAAGTCTTCTTATAGTATTCTCCTTTATAGAGTCGAATTTCATCGTGTGCAGATACTGGGTTGACTTGATATCAGAAATGGAGGTCATGACACCAACTAGGTTGGTCTGAATAGCATGAATTTCTTCAAACATGGATTCAATTTCTATTGATATACCAGGATACATGGCATCAGAAGCTTCTGGTTCCTGCTCCCGGTTTTCTCGATTGAAGATCACCAAAGCCCTGTCAGTTGGTTCATTTGCAAGATTAACCATTTCCGAAGCATCCTCGGGTATAGTTTCCTGTTGAAGCTGAGGAGAAAAAGAGAGAATCGGAACAGCAATGGAGCTTGAAGGCTCTGTAGAAGGTTGATCAGCAGAAATAGTAACTGGTTCTTACGTTGGTTGCTCAGCAAAATCAGAAATAAGTTCTTCAGTTGCTTGAACAACTGAAACTGTAGTTGGCTCTTCACCTCTTCAGTTCCTGTGATAACTGCCTGTTCAGTCGTGGCAATCAAGTGAACTGGATCTTCAGTCGGTTGAAAAGTAGCATGTGAGGCTGGTTCTTCAGTTGTTGTTTGCTCTCCAACTGCTTCAATTGTAGTCTGTTGAATATCAGAGGCAACCTATTTAATGACTTCGTCGATGTTTGTCAATGACAATTCAGCATCATTGTAAAGTTGAAGTTTTACAGTTATGGATTGAGGAGCAGAAGGTGACAGTTGCGCATCCTTTGAAGAAGGAGCAGTTGCTTGCTCAGAAAAATCAGCAACTGGTTCCTGGGACGGATTTTGCGTTGGAATTGATTGTTCACCTTCCTCTTCTGATGAGATATTTTGGGAATTTGCTGGAATTTTCAGTTCTTGATCCAGTTCCCAATGTTTGATCTCCATCTGTAGTAAGATGAGATCCTGAGTCCAGCTGATCATGAATTGCTTTATCATTGAAGGCAGTTGGACTGGTAGGATCATAGTTTTGTCTCAACTTCTTGGCTTGTACTTGATCGAAAAAGTACTTTTTCCTCTACAATGCTTGAACCACTGAAGCTGCTTTAACCATTTTTAGGACTATGGTTTCCAAGGCAACAAACTTCTTCAGAACTGATTTCTTTTGTAGTTTTCTGGCAAGCACTTGAGTCCTAAATCTCACCCATTCATCATATGCTTTACGCTTAGTCTCAGAAAATTCATTGACCTCTTTCCAGATGAGGTCAATATGGGTTTGGATGGTTTTTGTGGGTCGGGGCTCTTTTGTCATTTTCTCTTTGCCCTTTGACATGAGGAATGTTCAATCCTGATCTGGTTGCATCAATCACTTCTCTAATCAATATCCCTTTGGGTCTGGCAAAAGGCAATGAAGTTAGGCAAGAGATAGTGATTAGTGGAGCTTTAACTCCAGCAGGCTTTTTTTATCACCAGATTCGGTGATAGGCTTCTTGAAAGGAGCAGCAGGTTGAGGTAACTGGTCTTCAATTAAAGATTTAACTGGTATTGCCCGCAAAGGAGTAGCCTTGATCGGCTTCTCCGCTTTTGATAGAACCAGTCTCTCAGTTGGGATGGTGCCCATAATGACTGTTGGTTTGGTCTTAAGAGTTCTGGGCTTCTTGGCAATCTTGGGAGAAGGAGTCTTTTCTGAATCAGTTTCACTGACAATAAGTTTGCGTTTGATTTTATTTTTCTGATCAGTTTTCTTGGCTTTCTTTGCTAGTTTGGGAGCCTCCTGCGTCCCAATCTCCTTCTTTACCTTGACAAACTGCTCAGGAGAGATGTCCAGCTTGAGCTTCGGCTGCTGAACACTCTTGGCATTAAAGATTTTGAATTTGGATGACCTTTCAGAAGAGTCACCCAGCAAGCCCTTGTTCTTTAGCAGATAGCTGAGTTGCACAGCAAGCCCCTTCGCCTGCTTCGAATACTGAAACATGTTCCTCAGAAGGTTGAAGATGATACATTTCCACTTCAGTCTTTTTCCACTCTTGATAGGAGTCATGACTTGAAATTTATCAAAAGTAAGGGCAGAAAACGATCCTGCTTTGGAGAGAAGCACTTTGGCCACAATATCAGTCAGTAACTGGATTTCTGGCTTAAGTTCTTTCTTGGGATCGGAAACCTTGATTTTCCGACCAGCAGCAAATAGGAGAGTTTGCATCTCATCAACATCAGAAGTTTTTACCTCAGAGACATTGGGCAGACCATTAGTTGGCAGCTGAAAGAGGTTTCTGAAGGAGTCTTCGTCGATCATGAGCAACTGGTTGTTGACGGTAGTAGTGATGTTGCCGTCAGCAGAGATAAAACTGTTGGTATAGAGATTCTGAATCTCTTTTGGATAGATTTCTTGGGAAGAAAGTCCCAGAAATGTCTTCAGTCTAGCAGCTTCTAATTTGAGAAACACATTTTTGATAGCCTCGTCCTGAACAGACAGGACTGAATCAAAGTCAACAGCCATAGCGTTCAACATATATTCAGGAACTTTGTTTGCCATTTCTGAAGGATTAATTATCTACGAGAAAGAAAGATTTTTGTTTTGGTTTGCTCTGTAAACTAAAATGCGCGTAAAGAAGAACGGAAATGAGGCAGTTTGATGTACTTATGTATGTGACTGTTCAAATTTTTGGACACGTGTAAGTCCAGTAAAAGATTGAGTAAAAACGTGTGTTCGTGTGATGAACGCGTGTGTAAGAGTTACATGGACTACAAGTGCAAAGGCCCTCGAACTACTTCCTTGAAATCGATTTTCTTGTCTTTCTCCCTAGCTATGGCTCACGATTTTTACCTCTGAAAAGGGTCTTATTTTCACTCAGATTTCGAAAGAAAGGAGAGGGGGAAAAATGGTTAGGAGGGTGAGGGAAGTGGGTGCAAGATATAAGGAAGGATCAAGACCAAGTCCACTCCCTTTGAATTTGAATTTTGAATTATGGTTTGATATCAAATGAGTTGGTGGATGCTTCTAGGAGGTGGTGGCCGAAATTTATCTTGATTCTAGACTAGGATATGTCCATTTATTTAATTAAATTGTGCTCCCAAAAATCCTAGAATTATCCTACTAATTACATGCAAAGAATTGGTCAAAGGTGATGAGTTGGAAAATGAATCTTCTAGCACTAAGGGTGGCCGAAAAATGCATGATAAAATAAAGGAAAATGTTGATTATCTAGTCAACTAATAATCCTTGAAAGCCTTACTAATCCTTTAAATAATTTAGTGAGCTAACCCCTTAATTTAATAACTTAAATGAATTCATTTCTTAATCACCTCAAATAATTAAATTAAATCTTCAAACCTCCCTTTCTAACTTAAATGAACTTAGTTACTAGCTAAATTAACTTCTGGAAATATTTCTCGAATCTTAAATTCTATCTCAAAACTCCAACTCCGGTCCGGCCTCACTGAAAATACTGAAATGCTAAAAATCATCCTACTGAACTGAAATAATAAATAATTAACTTCAAATAAATGCATTTAAAATAATCATGCAATGAAGTCAATTAAATTTAAAAAAAATCTAGAATTATGCATGGCTTATACGTCTACTGATTTACGGGTTCTACAATCCTTTCCCCCTTAAATAAATTTCGTCCTCGAAATTAGAACTCACCGAATAACTCAGGGTATCGACTCCTCATCTCCGACTCAGACTCCCACGTAGCTTCCTCCTCTGAATGGTTGAGCCATTTGACTTTGACTCGCTTAACCAACTTGTTCCGAAGTTTCTTCTCCTGTCTGTCTAGGATCTGCACGGGTCTCTTCTCATAAGATAAGTTCGGAGTAAGCTGCAACGGCTCTAAATTCAGCACATGCGAAGGATTTGCCTTATACTTCCTCAGCATGGAGACGTGAAAGACATTGTGTACTCCGGCCAGATTCAGCGGAAGAGCCACACGATACGCTAGCGTCCCAACTCTGTCGAGGATCTCAAACGGTCCAATGAATCTCGGACTGAGCTTCCCTTTCTTGCCAAATCTCATGACACCCTTCATAGGTGCAACTTTCACGAAGACATGATCGCCCACTGCAAACTCTAACTCTCTCCTCCGCTGATCGGCATAACTCTTCTGTCGGCTCTGAGCAGTCCTCATTCTATCACGAATCTTGACTACTACCTCTGCTGCCTGTTGAACAATCTCTGGACCCAACTCTGCTCTCTCTCCTACTTCATCCCAATGAACAGGAGATCTACACTTGCGACCATACAGCGCCTCATACGGAGCCATACCTATAGACGACTGGAAACTGTTGTTATAGGTGAACTCTACCAATGGTAAGTTCGACTCCCAACTCCCAGAGAAATCAATGACGCAAGCACGGAGAAGATCCTCTAAGATCTGAATAACTCGCTCCGACTGTCCATCTGTCTGCGGATGGAAAGCTGTGCTAAACAGCAACTTCGTACCCAAAGTCGAATGCAAACTCTTCCAAAATGAGGAAGTGAATCTGGGATCTCTGTCGGATACGATAGAAACTGGAATACCATGGAGTCGGACTATCTCTCGGATATACAGCTCTGCATACTGAACCATGGTGAAAGTCGTCTTAATAGGCAAGAAGTGCGCTGATTTGGTAAGACGATCTACAATCACCCAGATAGCATTCGATCCTCTGGCTGACCTCGGCAATCCGGTCACAAAGTCCATGGTAATGTTCTCCCACTTCCACTCGGGAATAGGAAGAGGCTTGAGCAAACCTGCTGGTCTCTGATGCTCGGCCTTCACTAACTGGCAAGTCAGGCACTCGGATACAAAACGCCTGATGTCCTTCTTCATCCCTGGCCACCAATACAATAGCTGCAGATCTTTGTACATCTTCGTACTCCCAGGGTGAATGGAGTACGGGGACGTATGGGCCTCTGATAAGATGTCTGCTCGGATAGAATCACTGCTAGGAACCCATATCCTATCTCGGTATCTCACAATACCGTCGTTGACTGTATACAAAACACTGCCCTTAGCTTCATCTCTCTTCTTCCACTGTGCCAACTGCTCATCTGCTGCCTGACCGCTGCGAATACGGTCAATAAGAGAGGACTGGATAGTCAAGGTAGATAAACGAGGAACTCTACCTCGAGGGTAAGTCTCAAGATCAAACCTCTGCATCTCGATCTGAAGAGGTTTCTGCATCGTCAAATGAGCCATCACTGCGACTTTCCTGCTCAAAGCATCCGCAACTACATTAGCTTTACCCGGGTGGTAGCCAATGTCACAATCGTAGTCTTTCACAAGCTCCAACCAACGCCTCTGACGCATGTTCAGCTCCTTCTGCGTAAAGAAATACTTGAGGCTCTTATGGTCGGTAAAGATCTGGCACTTCTCTCCATACAGATAGTGCCTCCAAATCTTCAAAGCAAAAACTACGGCCGCTAACTCCAGATCATGGGTGGGGTAGTTCTTCTCCTGGATTTTCAGCTGTCGAGAAGCATACGCTATCACTCTCCCATGCTGCATCAAAACTGCACCTAAACCAAGCTTCGAAGCATCAGTATAAAGGACAAACTCACCGGGCCCTGATGGCATGGCCAACACTGGTGCTGAAATAAGAGCTTGCTTCAAAGTATCGAAGCTCTTCTGACACTCCTCGCTCCACATAAACTTCACATTTTTCTTTGTCAGTGCTGTGAGTGGAACGGTGATAGAGGAGAATCCCTGGATGAATTTTCTGTAATATCCTGCTAGTCCAAGGAAACTGCGGATCTCGGATGCATTCTGAGGCACAACCCAATCTCTAACTGCTACAACTTTTGCGGGGTCTACCTCAATACCACTGCTAGAAACAATGTGGCCCAAGAACGCCACCTTCTCTAACCAGAATTCGCACTTACTGAACTTTGCGAATAATTTGTGCTTCTGCAATGTCTGCAACACTGTGGTCAGATGCCTGCTGTGCTCCTCCCGATTCTTGGAGTAGACGAGAATGTCATCTATGAACACTATCACAAACTGGTCGAGGTACGGCTGAAATACGCGATTCATGAGATCCATGAAGATTGCTGGCGCATTCGTCAGACCGAACGGCATCACAAGGAACTCGTAGTGACCATAACGAGTCCTGAAAGCTGTCTTCGAAACATCAGCACCTCTCACCCTCAACTGGTGATAACCAGAACGCAGATCTATCTTGGAGAAAATCGAAGCTCCCTGCAACTGGTCAAACAGATCCTCAATCCTCGGCAGTGGGTATTTATTCTTCACTGTAACCCTGTTCAACTCCCTGTAGTCAATGCAAAGCCTCATCGAGCCATCCTTCTTTTTCACGAATAAGACCGGCGCGCCCCATGGAGAAAAGCTCGGGCGAATGAACTCCTTGTCGAGAAGTTCCTGGATCTGCTTCTTAAGCTCTGCCATCTCTGTCGGTGCTAGACGGTACGGCGCTTTGGATATCGGAGCCGTACCTGGCATAAGCTCAATGGAAAACTCCACCTCTCTCTCGGGTGGCATACCAGAGACGTCTTCGGGAAAAACGTCTAAGAAATCTCTAACTATCGGAACATCTGAGGCTGACTGGCTGGGTTCCTCGGGGACAGATAAAAAGGTTGCTAGAAATGCCCGACACCCTCTATGCATGAGCTTCCTAGCCTGAACATAAGGAATAATGCGCGGTAAAGAAAAGTACCTGTCCGGCTCAAATAAGAACTGCTCCATTCCAGGCGGTCGGACAAGAACGGATCTCCGCTGGAAGTCTATCAACACTCTGTTCCTCAATAGCCAGTCCATCCCTAGGATGATGTCAAATTCCGGCATCGGTAACACGATCAGATCCGCATAAACAAGATTACCGTGCAGCTCAAGGTCTATATCTCGGATAACATTGGAAGCTGCCATCTCCTCTCCTGACGGCAACACTACTGAAAAGGCTGTATCTAGCCCAATGGTCTGGATCTTGAGAAAGTTTGCAAAGACCTCCGAAATAAACGAGTGAGTGGCTCCTGAATCTATCAAGGCCTTGGTAGCGGAACCAGATATAAAAATTTTCCCTGAAAGAGCGGAGCTCTAAGTTGAATCCCACTACAAGGTCTAAACTTATAGACATGCAAAGGTCAATGTTCCTCTAGCTTAATTTCCCCGAAATAAATCTGAGTAGAGCATGCAATCCTATAACAGTTCTAGGTTCAAAATCTAAATCCCGATTCCCAAAATACTGAAATTCAAATAATAACTTAAAGTTTAAAGGTACCTGTCAACAACATAGTCTCCGGGTTGGTTTCCGCGGCATGGAGAGCAAAAACTCTGCCTTGGGTAGGCAGATTCCTCTGAGGACACTGCAGCAACATGTGGTCTGGACTGCCACACTTAAAACACTTTCCTGAGCCAGCCATACATGCTCCAGGATGGCGACGTGAGCACCTGGGACAGACTGGGTGCTCCTGAGTCCTCGGGGCTGGGCGTCCCCGCTGCTGCTGCTGCTGGCCTCTGTTCCTGGGCGGTCCATGAAAAGGCATCTTATTCTGCTGCTGATGCTGATGAGGAGGAGGGCGGTGCGGTGCCTGGACTGGGCGCTTGCCCTGGCGATCCCTCTCGATATCCCGCAGATCCTGCTCTGCGGCTAAGGCCTTGGAGACGGCAATCTCATAAGTAGCAGGGTCAGATACCCTAACATCCCGGCGCAAGATCGGCCGTAAACCCACCAGGAAGTGCATCAGCTTGGCTTTGGCATCATTCGCTATCAGGGGCACAAAGTGACAGCCCCTCTCGAACTTACGGATAAACTCCGTAACCGACATATCCCCCTGTCTCAGACTCATGAACTCGGTGGTCAGCCTGGTGCGAACCTCCTCAGCAAAATACTTGGAGTAGAAAACCTCCGTAAAGCGGGTCCAAGAAAGTGTAGCCAATGTCAGGGCTACCGAAGCTCCTTCCCACCATAAGCAGGCGTCTCCATTGAACAGGTAGGTGGCACATCGGACTCGGTCTGCGTCTCCCAACTCCATAAAATCGAAGATAACCTCGAGGGATTTGATCCATCCCTCGGCAACCATGGGGTCTGATGCCCCAGAGAACTCCTTCGGGCGCATCTTCATGAATCGTTCATACACAGCCTCGGGCCCTGTCGGCCTGGCTGCGGCTGCGGCTACGGCTGCGGCATTGCCCCCCGCAAACTGTGCGAAGAACTGTGCCATCCCAACTAACATCTGGGCACTCATGTCCGGTGGGGGCGGTGGAAGAGGTGGTAGGTCTCCCTCCTGTCTACGCTCCTCCCTGTCTTCTCGGCGAGGCTCCTCCTCTCTGTTGCGCTCTAAAATGCGTCTAGGGGGCATACTGTTCCAACATAACCCATACGTAACTAACATGCATAATTCCATAATTTATTACTGAAATACTCAAAATCTGGAAGCATGCTGACAAAATAATTCATGCTATAACTGAAATGCTGAACAAAATGCTGAACTGAAAAACTTACAGACCAAAGGCGTGGCTTCGTGAGCTTCTCGCGGTCAGTAGTAGTGAAACCCTATACAGAACCACGGCTCTGATACCAACTGCAAAGGCCCTCGAACTACTTGCTTGAAAATTTGCGGAAAATTAAATTTTTTTTTTTTTTTTTTAAAGAACTTAATGGCCTCGCTCATAAAATCACTGGTGAAACAAGTTCAATATTTCAAAATAATTGCAGCGGAAGAAAATAAAGTTTTCCAAAAATCACAATTTAAAAATATCCATCAACTGATAAAAATTGTTTGCGGAAAAACATAACAACTGCTGCACTGAGGTCCTCGGGTGCCACTACTGCCGACCCAAGCTGGCTCACTGGTCCCCGCCCTCGGCCCTGGCCTCATCAGTACCTACAACAATCAAGTCTAGTGAGCCTAAAGACTCAGCATGCATAAATCGCAGGTAACGAGTAAAAATCTGAATTTAAAATATGCATGGGATAAAATATCCTGTCCTGAGGCATACTGAAAAATAATCTGTACTGAGCAATTATAATACGTGCATAACTGAACTAGAAATCACTGTAAAAATATTTGCTCCATGGAGCCTGTACTGAAATATCTGGTAAAATTTTTTGTTGAGATTATGTTTTACGCCTGTGGCCACTGCACTAAGCTGAACTGATCGGTAACTGGCTACCGGGGAGGCTGAAACTGAACTGAGCTGGCCGGTCACTGGCGACCGGGTGGTACCATACTGAACTGATCGGTCACTGGCGACCGTATAACAATAACACTCCCACATAGTGAATGAACCACAAGCCATATCGCATAAATCTCAAAAATAATCATTTTCTGTTTAATGCACGTAAAATAATTAACTGGCATAATGAAAATTCCTGTAATTTTACCAACTGGATTGGATTGGTTCGTTCCCAGGCTCGCTGCAACCTAACTGTGCCATGAAAAATATGCAATAGTTTAAACATGACCAACTATGCAATTTACGTTCAAAAGATGCGACTATGACGCCTAATGACTTCGCATTTAATCATGACTCCGAGCCAACCTGAACCGACACTGAACTGACGTATAGTCATGATTAAAATACGCTGAAAAATCATAAAATAATGTTCCTAAAATGATAGGGTCGAAATCTAGGTGGAATGGAGGCCAAAACACGAAACGCTCTTTCGAGAGTCAATTTGGCACATTGCACCGTAAATTCTCGTACGACCTCAAAAATGATCCAAATGACGAACGGTCAAAAACATGACCTTCCTAACTCAATGAAGCACTGTCCAGTTCAAGGCCATGGGCTAAAAGCCAACCAAGAACTCGAACGAGCCTCTGAACCGACACAGCAACTTGCTGTAATTTCCAGCAGCTGCGACCTAGCTTGCATCGCGTCGTTTGCGAGACTTTTTGCCATTGGGGCTTGAACCACCGACCAAAGCCTCTCCACAACGTCCCAAGGAATGATTTGAACCATGGCTAAGGGCCCTAGGCCAGCCACAATTTGCCTCATTCCAGCAACCACCCGAAAGTTCTCACCGAGGGCCCTCATGCGTGCGTGTGTAGTGTTTATGCTATGATCGATGTCTTGCGTCGTTCCAGTGGCCATTTGATTGACCATGGCACAATCTAGACATCTAGGAGCATGATATGAACCGTGGCTAAGGGCCATAGGCCAACCAAGATCCACACCAAGCCAACCAACTCGAAGTACATGTGCTGTCAAAACCAAAGGGGCCGAGAGGGGAGGGGGCTGTTTTCACGTTTTGATTAAAAACCGAGGGGCCATGGACCAAGCCACCAAAAGGGCAACTTATTCACGTCTTAGACATGCTAGGGAAGTGATCCAACCATGGCTAAAGGCCCTTGGGGCAGCCAAGATCAGATCCTTCCTCCTTGACATCCAAACTGAATTTTCGAATCACATTTCTGCACTTATGGGGAACTTGCTGTCATTTCGGTTTTCCAGCAAGTATGGGGCTGGTTTGAATGGACCAACATGGTCCTAATGCATCCTACTACATGTATACAAGCCGCCTTGGGAGCCTGGAGTCGATCCAATACCTGAAACCATCAAAACTCAGAAAAACGTGAAGCTTGTCAAGGGAAGTCGAAAATTCTGCATGTGTGTTCCAAAGTATTTTGACATGGATCTCGATTTTTGCTTGCTACAACATGATCATGTACTGAAAAATAAATGATAATATGACTTGATTGAGGTTTGAAAGAAATCTAGACATGCCTGGTTTCGTTTCGAAAGAAAATGAACGAAACAACGACGACGCGGCACGGAGGAGGTGGAGCGCTTCTTGTCTACCTTCCTTGAACTCGATTTTCTTGCCTTTCTCCCTAGCTATGGCTCACGATTTTTACCTCTGAAAAGGGTCTTATTTTCACTCAGATTTCGAAAGAAAGGAGAGGGGGAAAAATGGTTAGGAGGGTGAGGGAAGTGGGTGCAAGATATAAGGAAGGATCAAGACCAAGTCCACTCCCTTTGAATTTGAATTTTGAATTATGGTTTGATATCAAATGAGTTGGTGGATGCTTCTAGGAGGTGGTGGCCGAAATTTATCTTGATTCTAGACTAGGATATGTCCATTTATTTAATTAAATTGTGCTCCCAAAAATCCTAGAATTATCCTACTAATTACATGCAAAGAATTGGTCAAAGTTGATGAGTTGGAAAATGAATCTTCTAGCACTAAGGGTGGCCGAAAAATGCATGATAAAATAAAGGGAAATGTTGATTATCTAGTCAACTAATAATCCTTGAAAGCCTTACTACTCCTTTAAATAATTTAGTGAGCTAACCCCTTAATTTAATAACTTAAATGAATTCATTTCTTAATCACCTCAAATAATTAAATTAAATCTTCAAACCTCCTTTTCTAACTTAAATGAACTTAGTTACTAGCTAAATTAACTTCTGGAAATATTTCTCGAATCTTAAATTCTATCTCAAAACTCCAACTCCGGTCCGGCCTCACTGAAAATACTGAAATGCTAAAAATCATACTACTGAACTGAAATAATAAATAATTAACTTCAAATAAATGCATTTAAAATAATCATGCAATGAAGTCAATTAAATTTAAAAAAAATCTAGAATTATGCATGGCTTATACGTCTACTGATTTACGGGTTCTACAACAAGGGACCACGTTTCGAATTACTATTCATTGAAAGACATCAATTAAATGTGTAATTATCAGTCACATCACTTAATTTAGAATATATAGCGAATAATCAGTTAACTTATTGGATAAGATCAGTTTGATCAGTAGCTGGGTGATCAGTTGAAAACTGAGTCAGTTCAATCGAAGATCAACTGACTATTGTCTTATTAATTAACCATTTAAATTCCTCATTCTCCCAAAATAAATGCATATTTTAATATGAATAATAGAATGACGGTTATAATAATGATGCGTACATAAAAGAAATCTTATTCTCAGAAGATGAATCGTCCGGAATAATGATTGCGTCTCTTCAGATGCCTCACATCTCAGCTATAAATAAGAGTGAAAGAGTTAGACATCAAGTATCAGTAGATAAAGCAAGACAAGTGAATAGCAATGGACAAAGAAGGCAGTTCCACACAGCCAAACCTCGCGGAGGTGTTCATGAAATCTTTTGTTGCTGCTAGGAAAGCTGCGATGGAGGATAGTATCTTTGAAAAGATACAAAAGCTCTAGATGAAAATCCAGGAGCTCCAAACCTCCTTTGAGGAGGGTGAGGTTGCTACCCCTAAAATGGTAGCAACACTGAAAAAGTATCGGCGGCGCCTTCGCGTCGCTGATAATGTGGACATCTTCATAGATGAAGGTGTTTACCTTCTGCTCCTCCTCAAGGAATGGAGGACTGTGAGGAAGATCACTTCCTCATATGACTTCCTAAGTACCTCTACTTGACGATTAACCATATGGTTGACCTTCTGGAGGTCCGCAGTTAAAAAAAAATCATCCATGTACGCTCCTCCTACAATATATAAAATGATTATTATGTTTTAATGATGTCTTACTCTTACTGTCTTTTTATTTTCTGCATACTAATTGGTCACAACTGAATAAATAACAAGATAATAACATAAAGCGCATTATATTAAGACAAGTCGATTAAGCCAAGAATGTTGTGAAAGTGAGAAAACTTAGTCTCAGATAATGGCTTTGTGAAGATATTTGCTGCTTGTTGTTCAGTTGGTATGTATTCCAGTCTGATTTCTTTCTTCAGAGCATGATCACTGATGAAGTGATGCCTGACATCGATATGCTTTGTCCTAGAGTGAAGAGCTGGATTGTATGTAATTGCAATCGTGCTTGTATTATCACAAAATATTGGTGATTCTTTTGCAATGACTCCATAGTCTTTCAGTTGTTGCTGAATACAGAGCAGTTGGGCATAGCAGCTTCCACAGCAAGATATTCTGCTTCAGTTGTGGAAGTTGCTATGGATGTTTGCTTCTTACTGAACCATGAAATCAGTCTGTCACCTTGAAACTGACATGATCCACTGGTGCTTTTACGATCTAGCTTACATCCTGCATAATCTGCATCTGAATATCCAACTTAATTGAAAGAAGTCTCCTTAGCATACCATAAACCCACATTTTGTGTGCCTTTGAGATATTTTAAAATGCGTTTGGCAGCTGAAAAATGTGATTGCTTAGGAAATGCCTGAAATCTAGCACATATGCAAACAGCAAATACAGTATCAGGACGACTAGCAGTTAGGTACAATAATGAACCTATTAAAACTTTGAAAAGTGTCGTCTCAACTGATATTCTCCCTTGATCATTGTCTAGTTTGATTGATGAACTCATGGGAGTATTTGCAGCTGAACATGTATCCATGCCAAATTTCTTAAGCAATTCCTTTGTATATTTGGTCTGACTGATAAAAGTACCAGCCTCCAGCTCTTCACTTGCAAATCGAGGAAAAATGTCAGTTCACCCATCATACTCATCTCGAATTTTTTCATGCATTAACTTTGCAAATTTCTCACATAATTTGGGGTTAGTTGACCCAAAAATAATATCATCAACATATATTTGCACAAGTAAAATGTGATCATTCTTTGAAATTTTGAACAAAGTCTTATCAACTGATCCAACAGTAAAATCATGATTAGTTAGAAATTTTGAAAGAGTTTCATACCAAGCTCTTGGAGCTTGTATAATACCATATAGGATTTGTTCAAATGATAAACATGATCAGGAAGAGAGTGATTGAGAAAATCTGGTGGTTGTTCAACATATACTTCTTCCTGCAACTGACCATTCAGAAACGCACTCTTCACATCCATTTGGTAGACTTTAAAATTCTTGAATGAGGCATAAGCAAGGAACATTTTGATTGCTTCCAGTCTTGCAACTAGTGCATAAGTTTCATCGTAATCTATTCCTTCTTCTTTCCTATATCCTTGTGCTACAAACCTTGCTTTGTTGCGCACAACTGAATCATCTTCGTTTAGTTTGTTTTTGTATACCCACTTTGTACCTTAAATAGTTTTAGAAATTGGTCTTGGAACTAAGTTCCAGACATAGTTATGGGTAAATTGATTTAGTTCTTCTTGCATGGCATTTATCCAGTTAGGATCAGCAAGAGTTTAATCAGTTTTCTTAGGTTACAGTTGTGAAACAAAAGCAGAATCAAGTTAAACATTTGATTCCGAGTTCTTACCGAATTAGATGGATTACCTATTACCAATTCTGGTGGATGTGATTTCTTACATCTGTATTCAGTATTTTTTGCATCCATCTCAGCAACTGCTTCGGGTGGAAATTGAATATTCTCTTCAGTTTCAGTTGATGTTCTATCATTTGGTAACAGATTTTTGTCAATTTCCTCCACCAACTGATTATCAGTAACAATTTCTTTTCAACTGATTGATCTAGCACTTCTGGTTCTGGTGTTTGAAGGATATTTCTATTAATGTGATTCTCTTCTTCATTATCATCCTCCAAAGTGATATCTGTAAAGCAATCAACTAGCTCAGTTGGATCAGTTGGCTTATCAGTTAGAACATATTTGTAGAGGCCCGTATTTCGTATTTGAAAATTTGCGAAATTATTAAAAAATTTTCTCTTTAAATAAATAACATGTAACATTTATGAAATAATCTGATAAAATAGGTTTAACTTAAAAGTAACAGCGGAAGTAAATATTGTGTTCAAAACAATCACTTAAAAATCATTCAACATATTAAAACTGAGTTTGAATATAAAATAGTGCATAAACTGAAACATGAGGTCCTCGGGTTCCTACTACCGCCGACCCAAGTTAGCTCACTGGTCCCCGCCCTCAGTCTCGACCTCATCAGTACCTACAACAATCAAGTCTAGTGAGCCTAAAGGCTCAGCATGCATATATCATTAATAACAAGTAAATATATCATAAAATTTCGTGTAACGTAAAAAATATCGTATCGTAAAGCATAAGGTGAAAATCATGTCATGAGTAATTATAAATACGTGCATATCTGAAAATCATACGTAAAAGCTTGCTCGATAGAGCTCTGTCATAACATATCATATCGTAATTTTTCTGTAGAGATAATGTTTCTACGCAAGTGGCCCATAACATAACATGCACGTCTGATCAGACTAAACCACAGTATATTGGGCGGTAGAGATCATCACAGCCCTTGGACTGGATATCCGTACCCATACATAATCGTAAACCGGCCGTATGTCATCGGGGGAAGCAATCCCATAAGCGTAAGGTGGCCACAAGACATATCGCATATATCTCAAAAATAAACAATTTATATTTTATGCACGTAATATAATTATAACCATGTTTTTAACGAATGAGTTAGATCGTTCCCAGCTTGGTGCGACCTAATTCTAACATGAGAAACACGTAAATAATCTTATCTTGACAAAACTTAACATTTGAACCAAAAAACGAGACAACTACACCCAACAAACTTATTATTCAACCATTGCTTCGTACCAACCCGAACCAACATTGAACCATCGTTTAACCATGATTAAAATACTCCTAAGATACTAAAAATACATCCCTAGGGCTATAATACGCGAAAAACGTGAATGGAGGCCAAAATTGTGGAACACTCTTTCGAAAGTCATTTTGGAACATTGCAGCGTAAATTCTCATACGACTTCTAAACTTAACTAAATCACGAACGGCCAAAAACATGACCTTCCTAACTCATTGAGGCACTGTCCAGTCCAAGGCCATAGGCTAAACGCCGACGAAGAGCTCAAACACCACCTCTTAACCGAAGCCATGCTGCTGTCAAATGTGCGATGGCAGCAGCTGCGCTTGCTGTGTTCGTTTACGAGACTAATGATCATTTGGGCTTGACCCGCTGACCAGAGTCTCTTCCCAACATCCTAAGGTGTGGCTTGAACCATGGTTAAGGGCACTAGGCCAACCACAATCCAAGCAAACACCCAAGACAACCCAACGTTCCCACTTGAGAACCATACTGCTGCGCGTGGGGTGTATTGCTTCACTTGTTGTCTTGGTCATTCCAATGGCCATGTGATCGACCATGGCTTGATCTAGACATCATGACATATTGTGTGAACCATGGCTAAGTGCTAGAAGCCAACCAAGATCCACCCAAACACCATCAAAAAAATCAAAACCAACTCACACAACGAAATCAGAAAAATGGAACCGAGGGGCACTTGCATGTTTTGTTTTAAAATCGATGGGAAAATGAACCAAGCCTTGAAGGGACAACTTGGTCATGTCCTAGACATGCTAAGGAAGGGTTCTAACCATGGTTTCAGGCCTTAGACCAACCATGATCCGAACCCTCACCTTAGACAACAAACCATGAAAATCGAGACTCAAAAATTTCAACTATGGAGAGTTGCTGTCCATTTCGTTTTGCTGTGGCGAATGGACTTAAACCGATAGACCAACACCTTCCTAACACACTTTATAACATTCCTAGATGCAGCCTTGAGTGCATGGAATCGAGCCAACCTCTTGAATCAACAAAAACAATCAAAACCGTGAAGCATGAAAGAAAGCCGAAAAATTCTGCACAGATTTTCGAAGAAGTTGCTGGCCTATTTTCGAAATTTGTTTCTTGATTTAAGAACATATAATGGTTTAAAAATATATATATGACTTGATTGAAGAGAAAAAAATAACATATACATGCCTGGAAAATTTGTTTTGAATAAAACAAACAATTGCGACGAACACGGCACGGTGGAGACGGAGTTTTCTTCTCTTTTCTCTCTTGATTTTCTTGTTGATGGCTCACGTTTTTGCTACTGATTTTCTCTGAATTTTTGAGAGTAAGGATGGAGAGAATGCTAAGGGAATGAAGGGGAAGTTTACTAATTAAATGGGGAGGTAGAATGGCAAAAAATCTTTCTATCCTAGTTGTTTGCTAGATAAGGAATGAGGTGTGATATCATGGGATTGAGGGGTGATTTAGGGGGAGTGATGGCCGATTTTCTTATCAAAAATGAAGGCAAGAGTATTGCTTAATTAATAATTATTGATGATTTAAAAGTGAGGGATTATCATACCAAGAAAGGATAAGGAAGGGATCAAAAAAATGGAGAGTTTCCAAGCATGATTAAATCTTCAAGGGGGTGGCCGAAATATTGCTAACAAAATGGGGTAAAAATATTGCTTAATTCTTGAATTTTAACTCCTTAAAATTTTAAACACTTATTATGTATTTTAGTGAATTAATAATTTAATTTAGGATAACAATTTTCTTGCATGCATGGCTAGGTCTTAAAATAAATTACTAACATGTTAAGTTACAATTTCTTAAATAAAGTAGGCCTAGATTAATTTATTCCAATTGGTTACACATTTTAATTTAGGCTTTTAATTAATTATTGGACATAAAAGAATATATTTACTACTTAACTCCAATTAATTAAATAAATCCATAAACATTCTTTTACATTAAAATAAATTATTACTTGGCTTAAATTAAATTTAGGAATATTTTCTTATTATTAAATTTTATCTCAATACTCCAACTCCAGTCCGGCCTCGCGTATTTTACCGAAACGATAAAACTAAACTTCTGCGATTTAAAATAAATGATCATGACTTAACAAATTTTAAAATGAATTAAACACTCATGCATGTATGAAAATCATTTTAATTTAAATAATAATAATTATACATGGCTTATACGTAGTCTGATTTATCGGGTTCTACAACTCTCCCCTCTTAAAAGAAATTTCGTCCTCGAAATTAAAACTTACCGAATAACTCAGGATACCGACTCTTCATCTCTGGCTAAGATTCCCACGTAGCTTCCTCCTCCGAATGATTAATCCATTTGACTTTCACTAGCTTCACCAGTTTGTTCGGAAGCTTCTTCTCCTGTCTGTCTAAGATTTGCACTGGTCTCTCTTCATAAGACAGGTTTGGAGTGAGCTGCAACGGTTCGAAGTTCAAGACAGGCGAAGGATTCGCCATATTGTTGGAAATCAAATTCCGGCGTT